>NW_022146225.1:750281-805794 GCF_002938485.1 Sitophilus oryzae | reverse complement strand
GAAGACCAAGCCCAGGAAAGTTTTCTCGTTATAATTCGGTTTTAGTGTATTCTTTTGATGATAATAATGTTATTTAATAATGAACTTATACCCCCCAACTCAAGAATCATTCCTCTTCAGCTAATGGTAAACTGCTGATGGACACATGCCATCCAGTTCAAAAGGACCCAGTCCTAGAAAGTTTTCCCGTTATAATTCGCTATTAATATATTATTTTGATGAAAATAATGTTATTTAATAATGAATTTATACCCCCAACTCTCATACAAAAGCAAAGACAAAGTATTTACACTGGGCACTTTCCGATCTTAACTTGTTTCACTTATCTATGAGCTACATATTGCTGAAAAGGTTATCAAAATCGCTAAATTAAAGGGCCATCAAAGGTTAGTAAAATCCGTATTACACAAAATTGACAAAAAATGTCTCATTTTACATCACTGTTAGACGGTATAAAGTAACCCGGATCAGCCTAATATAATTATAATAAATTTACAGTGATTCGAATCACACCATATATCACAGTGAAGTATTTAGCATCGATAAAGTTTTGTGTATGCCAAGTGAGGAGATTTATGGACCCATAATGCCGAGTGGGCTCTTAATAAATTTAATAACGCAATGTGAACTACCATCGGCGATGATTCAATTTGCGCAATTTAAATGTTAGAAAAAATAAATGGTTTTTATAGATTCATGCCACTTTTTATTGCTCTTCAATACTTGAAACGATCTTGTTGGTTTTAATGATCTGTCAGAAATCGCTTGGAAACAGGGAGCGTCAAAGGGATTAATCAAAAATTCTATTAAAACATTTTTTTTTTCTGTAATAAATCAAATTAAAAGTCAATAGATTTATTAAATTCATAAATAAGACTTTATTAGTGTTACTTACCTCAAAAGAAAAAAAACGGAACACTTATAGGGTTGGTGCATTCTCTGCCAGTGCTGCGACCACCGGAGAATATCGTAAACAACTAGTATATACAAATACACGGATTTAAATAGCAAGTATACGAAAAAATTATTATTTAATTATTATAAAAGCGTTAGGAAGTATAATTTATGAAAATTTTAAAAATAAAAATAGAGAAGTAAATATTTTGATATATAAGAAGGTCTAACTGGTATTATAATTTATTATTCTATTTAAAATACGTTTTAGATGGATTCAACTACGGTAACGAGCATAGTTTTAATCACCGGTTTTGCTAGTGGGGCATAATTGGGGCTATTTCGGCTATAACGAAATTTTTTAAAAGTTGCAACAGCGTTACATCACACAAACTTCGTAGTTGAGTGTTTTATAGTGTTAATAACTGCACTAACAAAAAACTAAAATACTTAAATATTATGACAAAGCCACGATTTCAATATTATTTTAATGCGATCAACATGAACTCACCGGGACAGCGCACAGTGCTTCGAACATATGGCAAAAATGCAAAACAAAACTGCAAAACTTCTCTTTTATAGTAGGCAATTTATTCAAACTAGGTTTATTTGACACAAATGATGAGTACTTTCATTGTACTAAATGATGATGTTCTTAGTCCCACGTTTATGAAAAAAATCTTATAAATAATAAAAATGTTGGAACTGTGTTCCATCTAAGGAAATAATAATTTATAGTATGAAAACGGTGTAAGTATTAAATAAATCCCTGTGATAAAAAAGAATTGAAATAACTTTAGAACATGATTCCTACAATATAAGCCTAATATAAGATAAAAATGTTTGAAAAAGAAACATTAATGTTATATTTAATTAAAAAAAAACTTAAGATACTATAAATTTACTTTAGGACAACAAAATGCATAGATCGGAACTACTCTGATTCAGAAGAATCACTGCTGACAGAATCTTCCAAATTTATAGTATCCAGATCACAGGTAGATGAAGTATCCTCACATATAAGGTATTTCTGTACATTATTTTCTAATAAGTTTAATTTTTCGCGTTGTTACTGTTCTTCTTGCTGGTATGAGGGGTTCGGATATTAATAGTTACCTATTTAATAGACCATATCCATATATTATTTTTTTCTTTTCTTGGGTATGATGTTTTATAATAAATTGAAAGTTGGAAAATTTTTATGCGACGTTTCGCTCCAACATAGTGGGCTTTTTCAGGCACAAGTGGTGTCTCATTTGACTGGAAGGTTCATCAATATCTAATAAAGAACACGTTTTTTAAAATACAAATAATTTTGAGTTCTTGTCCTTATGATCAAGCCAAGTACTAACCAGATCGGCATTGCTTATCAATTTTCCTCCATCTGAAAAGTATTATAAAATAAAGTTCGTCGCAAGCAGACACTGCGCCGACACGGCGCGGCGACAGGAAAATACATACTGATAGTTTCTGATTTCTGCCGTTGAAGCGCTGCGGTCGGAATTTGTTTAAATCAACTTAAATGCACCAAGCATATAAGGAGATGTCTAAAAATTAAACCATAAACAATAGATTTGTACTTGTCTGTTTTTTTATGATTTTACCTTCTTCTTTTATCTTCTCTTCTTTCTTTTTTAGAACAATCTACCCGTATACTCTGGATACTCTTTAGTGTTTCTTTTACAAATTTCTATTTATAACAACTGAGATGAATAAATTCATATAAAATATAAATTGATTTTAGACATTTATTGATTATATCTTTGCACGTTATTTATTAATTACATGGTACAGTAGCTATAAAATTAAATTCCTAGTATCTTGTTTATATACAAATGAAGTAGTTGGCTTTATGCAAATATTACAGGGTGTTTCAATTCGAAATATATTTATTAATACTGCTCGAAATTTTGATTAATGCATGCAAAAGCTGAACACTTAAAACGGACATAGAGTAGAAAACTACATGTCACACAATGCTCAAATAGAACAAAATATACTGGGACTAAGACAAAAGACCCAGGTTATAGAATTAAACCCCTGAATCATCCACAGAATTAAATCCCTCAAGTGGTTTAGGTGCTTCTTTCTTGATAGTTTACTTTTTGCTTCATCTCAATAACTTTTTTTTGGAGATATTCGCTTTGGAACAAGACACTAACATTTTTCTCGTAATTTTTACATCAAAACCATCAACAGACTTATAAAATAGTGTTTATGATTTATGCTCGGGTTTATGTAATATCACTTTCTTTGTGCACGGCCACACAGAAAGCGCTTTTTGCGTTTTTAGCGTGAAGCGTCTTTTGCGTCTAAAACAAAATGACAGGATTATATAGGAGTGGCCCCACCAAAAGCGTCTAGCGGTCGGCGTGTCTCGCAAAAAACGCAAATGAAAACAAATCAGTTTGTTTTCTGTAGCGTCTTTAGCGATTTCTATGAGACCCCGTCATAGGCGAACGTAATATTTTTTAATAATACAATAAAAATAAATTAAATAGTAATAGCATTTTTTTCAGTTTAGGATATTATCTAAAAATATTTTTATAGAGAATATCTACTGTTTAGGGAGATTCTATTAATGAAATGTTGAAAAAGTAATAAATTAAGGGAATATTTTCTTACGCGTAAAAAATAGTTTTTTTATGCGTAAAAAGTGTTTTTTTTTCTGCGTAAAAAGTTTTTTTTAACAGAAACAAATGGTTTTGACGCGTAAAAATTAGTTTTTTACGTGTAACAAATAGTTTTTTACACGTAAAACATATTTTTTTTGTGTAAAAAAGGTTTTTTACCAGAAACATTAAGTTTTTGACGCGTAAAAAATAGCTTTTTACGTACCAAACCAAAACTATTTTTTTTGCGTAAAAAAGGTTTTTTTTACCAGAAACAATAAGTTTTTGACGGGTATAAGATAGTTTTTTACGTGTAACAAATAGTTTTTTTACCAGAAACAATAAGTTTTTGACGCGTAAAAAATAGTTTTTTACGTGTAACAATGTAATACTATATAAATACTTACTATGGGACTTAATTTGTGTGTGTGATGTAATTAGATTTAAGTTTAATGGCCAGGGGCGGCGCACAGTGTGGTATTTGACACTGATAGTTGATCGAAATTTTTTTATGTAGACCTTATATAAATTATTGCTATTTTCAATTAAAGAGGAAATAATATGAACAAAATAAAAGATAATTCGTCGATTCTAAAAAAAGAAAGAAAAATCACTGTTCCAGTGTTTCCACGGTCAGTGCCAGTAGTAATATCGCAACTACTACTACTAATACTACGACTGATCCGCGAGCAATGCCCATACCACTAAAGTCGCTACTAATGCCAAATTGTGCTATACTGCTAATGGCACTAATGCGATTGCTTTGTAGACAACAATGCCATCGCGGTTTACACCTCGCATTAGTATATCACTGATTGGCAAATTAGAGGAAACCAAGAATGTTTTTCTCATTTTATCAGCAAAATCGCAAAAAGTCGCAATATTTTATTTTACTGTATGAAAGCCCAATGTTTACTAAGTAAAACGTATATAGACAATATGCTGAATTCTTCGAAATGCGCAACTAAATCTCTAAGTATAATAAAAATGTCACAAATTTAATCAAATTTTCTGAACGCCTAACTTTTAGTTGCAAAAAAATCGTTAGTATAGAGAATATCAAAATAAATAATACGTTTTTGTAGAATACATACCTGCAGCTTGCTGAGCCATTTTCAATCAAAACGATAATATAAACGTAAAAAGAGCACAAAAACAACAACAATTTATAATTTTAAACATAAAATTTATCCATTTACCTCTTATCTGTGAGAAGTAACAACTTTGACGTTTCGTTGAAACAAATGAATGCAACTAAACACACCCATAGCAACGCCATTCATGGCAGAGATGATTTAACTTATCATTTATCTTTTTTTGGGAAATCTTAAACACATTTGCTTTTTCGAATTTCGATCACCTTTTTCATGCTAATATAATAATAATATTTCGTATCACTGTTAAATTATTTTAAAGGAAAAAATAAGCACGCCACTGCTTTTTTAGAAGTTTAATATTATTTTTGGATTTAGTAATTAAAAATATTATTTTTTTGTCTCCCGACTTTTTTGTCTATCTCGCTTACTTCTTGCGAAAAAAAAATAAATTCTAATAGGTAATTAATATTATATTGGTAATTTATATTAATGGTACCCTGTATCTCGAAAAGGAAGCATTAAATCTTACCAGTTGACATGAACTTTTTGTTTTATTTTCGCAAGTTCTATCGTCTATTAAATTTTCCCGATTAAAATCTGAGACACTCTGTATATAAAACATTAAAATACATCAAAATTTTGAGGTGCCCATTTTTCGTGCCAGTGAGTGTGTGAATATGTGAGGGAGGCTCCACCATAATTGGAAATGACTAAATAAGCCCGAAATGACATTGATGATGACGATCAAAGATTTTTATATATCTAATAATATTTAATTTTATTTACAATAATTGTAATATGACATAATCGAGGAAAAATAATACCGTGAAAAGATACTCATAAAAATATAAATATTTAGTCACGAATTACATGTTTTGTACATCGAAAGCATGAAAAATAAAAAAAGCAAAAAAAAACACCTTAAAATCCGCATTTCGAAAATTTAGAAATTATGTCAGATAGAATAAAAAACTTTTGTTTAAATAACATGACTTTAATCAATTTGCAACTGCAGAATGTTATGAGCAAGGTCGTGTTAATGCAATAAAATTAATCTGAAGATTTTACCACGATTTCTCAGTAAATGCTACTAAAACTAATTAAATGTTTTAAGGAAGCTTACGTTTTATGTCTTTATAACTATTAATTAGATGCATCAGACCCGTCTCGGATATACAGTGTGATTTCTGGATAAGTGATATATTTTAAAAGGATATTCAAAGAATCCATTTATAGTAAAGTAAGCGTTCGGTATTTAACGTTTTATGTAAAACTGGCTAGGTATTTTTACACAAATGAAGAAGGAAATTAAATATAAAGGATTATACCGTATGATCGAAAAAAAATGGCGTCCAGTTGGCTGGGAAATGACGATCGATGACATTTCCCATATAAATTTACATATAAAATGACAGCGATCTTCATTTCATAACCATCGTTGACGCCGTTTTTTCTCGATCATACGGTACTATACTACCGTGTACCCGCGACTTCGTTCGCGTCCAATTAATCATTTGTAATGGTGATGACAAAGCAAAGCAAGAATTTCCATTAACATATCGCGTTTTCACCCTCTTGGAATTTGAGATTAACCTAACCTAACCTCTACACCCCACAGTCAATCCGTTTGCCAAAAACCAGCTTTAAACGCCAAGCAGTTTAAGCAGAATCGTGATTACTCAATGATCATATTTCCTGAAACACCCTGTATAAATTTTTAAAAAATTTTAAAATATGTAAAACAACAAAATAAATTATACGTGGTTAAGAGTTTTTCCGAAAAACTCACCGGTTTTTAAATAAAAAATATTCTAATATTTGAGGGGTGGTTTCACCCCCTTAGAATTCGAGTTTCAAAAATCCCTTCTTATCGAACCTCTACACCCTAAAGTCAATCCGTTTTCCAAAAATCAGCTGTTTACGTCAAGCTCTTTAAGCAGGATCGTGATTAATCAATGGCCAGATTTTTCAACACACCCTGTATACATTTTTAAAAAAGCTTAAAATATGTAAATAAGAAAATAAAATATACATGTTAAAGCGTTTTTTCGGAAACTCGACCGTTTTTTAAATAAAAAATATTGTAATATTTGAGGGGTGGTTTCACCCCCTTGGAACTGGAATTTCGAAAAATCTCTTCTTATCGAACCTCTACACCCTAGAACCAACCTGCATGCCAAAATTGAGCTTCTTATGTTGAGTGGTTTGAGCAGCATCGTGATTAATCAGTGAGTCAGTCCCTTAAAGATTTTATATATTAGTATAGATACATGAGTGATCCATGAGTAAGTTGCTTTACTTCAATTTTAGTTGTACTAAAAAAAGAAGACTAGATTACTAGACCAAACTAGACTGCCTTAAACACACATCAAAATAAATTACATTGCATGTTCCTTACCGTATTATACCGAATGATAAAAATAACGGCGTCCAGTTGGCTTGGAAATAAGCATCGATTACATTCCCCATTCGTGAAACCTTACTAAAGGTTATTTTTCCTATTTCCTCATCACTTTTTGTTAAAAGTAATAATGTTTATTACTAGAAAATCCACATCAAACTCGTCACTAATCAATTGGTTCCATACGAACGGCACCGAATTCTTCGGATTGTCTGGGTGTCGAGAAAAATGCATAGACAGACTCACACCCTTCGCTCGGAGAATGCTCGGTCTAATTGTTAAAATGGATTTTTATCAAATTTAAATATTCAAAATGCAACACAGGGAGGGCACGCCACGGTATAAATGGGCTTAGTAAGTCGAACAAGTTCAAGTTGCCCAACGATTCTCAAAGGACTAAGATATATTATTAGATTATTGTGCTTAAGTTCTGGGAATTGCTTGATCAGATATCATGATTTTCAAATACGTAAGTTATTTTGTACAATTTTGTTATAATTCTATTAGAAAGAGAGCATTAGAGGAAAACATATTTCGTATTACACACTCAGATGCAAAAAACGCAACGGAGAAAATTTTAGTCAAATTTTTTAAAGTGTTATATTTTGGTTATTTTTAGCCCTATTTTTATGAATTTTTTAACAAACTGTATATATTTATATCACCTTTTATTCGTAAATTCAGTTTTTTATAAATTTTAGTATTTGGCATATTATACAGGGTTAATCAAGGGGTTGTTTTTTACCTTAAGTTTAAAACACCCTGTGCAATAATATCGTGCGTAAATTTTCCTAAAATATAATTTTACGGTTAGAACCATGTCTCGTGAGCATTTTGTTTTTTGGATCATGACAATACGTGCCTTGGTTAATTTTTAAGAGCTAAATGAGCTTGCCACCGAAAATTTGCGATTTTTTCAATTATCATTTTTTTTGAAGTTATTTTTCAATGTGACAAGGCGGATTTGGTGATTATTGTGAACTACACACACCGGAAAAATCTAGGGATATTATTTTATTAAAGTTAAAAATAAATGTTTTGAATAAACAACCACATATTTGTAGGCCGATTCTTTCTACTTCGATTGAAACGAAGTAGTCACACTAGTTATTTCTAAATTTGGGATATTTGCAGAAGTGTTTGTGCATTTTTTGTCAAATGTATAAAAAGCACCTAGCATCAATTGTTCGAATTTAACCTGTACTGGCTATGTTTTTATAATAACTGGTCAGAATTCATTCAAATAACTCTGTTTAGTATTAAACGACATTATGGAGCGTAGACATCTTAACAGAGACGAAATGCTAAGGGCCATGCGTATGCTCGAAGCTGGAATGCGCCAAATCGACGTAGCTAGAGCATTAAATACAACGCAAAGTGTAATATCGCGATTAAGTGCACGCTACCGTAAAAGTGGTGATGTTGCTGAAAGGCACACAAGGCGACATCGCATTACTACCCCTCAGCAAGATCATTTTTTACAATTAAATGCTCGACGCCGTCCGACTTTTACAGCACCAGAGCTTAGTTTAATTCTCCAGGAAACACATAATGTAACCGTTAGTCCTGACACTGTTCGCAATAGATTAAGAGGCCAACTTAAGAAGCAGACGCCCCTGGAGAGCTCCCCTAACGAGAGGAAATCGAGAGGTACGATATTTGTGGGCTCAAGATCATGTTCAGTGGTCGAATAAACAATGGGCCAATGTTCTCTTCACGGATAAGTCACGCTTTGGAATTCATCTGGATTCGAGAAGGCTTAGGGTATGGAGAGAACCGGGAAATCTTATTCGGTTGGATCATGTTCAGGAAGTGCACCCTTATCAAGGTGGAACAGTTATGGTCTGGGGAGGAGTCCAGTTAGGCCGAAAACCCGATCTCGTTTTTCTTGAAAGCTTTCTAACAGGAATCACATATCGTGATTTAATTCTTGAGTCTGTCGTGTTACCATATGCCAATGATTTTGGGAGAAACTTCATTCTCATGCATGACAATGCACGGCTTCATACAGCCAGAGTGATAAGTGAGTTTATCAATGCTCATCAATTAAACATCTTACCCTAGCCGGCACAATCTCCTGACCTCAATCCCATCGAGCACGTATGGGACGCGGTCCAAAGAAGAATTTTGAGAATGGGTATGCCTCGTGAAACTCGTAGGGATCTGGTTCGGGCCGTGAATACAACGTGGCAGGCTGTACCTCAAGAAGAGATCGACAACCTGATCAGGAGCATGGAGAGACGATGTAGGGCTGTAATGAACAGTAGAGGAGGCCATACCCTTTATTAAGTAAAAATAGTTTTATCTTTTTTTTAATTCACAGTTTAGAATAAAAAAAAATTTGTGTGTATTTTTTTGAGTTCAATAAAAATCAAGGTAAATTTGAAAAATTCGGTAAATTTCGCATTTTTATTTCCAATACGTCCTGTAAACTATTTGTTTATTTTAATTTTATTATATCAGAAATGCAAATAATAAAATTACTGACGATGGCTGGATAAAATTGTAATATCCCTAGACTTTTCTGGTGTGTGTATATACTACCATGAACATCGTTCTGTCATCATTATTAATGTTTATTGAAACCCGGACTGTATCGTTAGTCTTTAACGTTTTTTTTTTAAATTTAGTATAGACTATCCAATGCAGTGTAATATGACGTTACGAGAATAGTCAACAAAACCATCTCGTCAGATTAAAAAGTTACATCAAAAAGTAATGATGATTAAAAAAATTGCAAATTGGTCGTCATCAGCTGATTTCACTCTTAAAAATTAACCAAAGCATGTATTGACATGAATCAATAAACATAATACTCAAGAGCCATGGTACTGACCGTAAAATTATATTTTAGGAAAATTTACAGACGAAATTATTGCACAGGGTGTTTTAAAATTAGGGTAAAGAACAACCCCTCGATTAACCCTGTATAATATGCCAAATACTAAAGTTTATAAAAAGCTAAGTTTACGAATTAAAGTTAATACAATTATATACAACTTGTTAAAAAATTCATGAAAATAGGACTAAAAATAACAAAAATATAATACTTCAAATTTGGCCAAAAATTTCTCTATCATTAGATACATAAATAATTTAAAATGTTCTAATTCCTTATAAGCTTTTTAAATAAGTATCTATTACAATATTTCATATATACCTATGATCAATTTGGCAGTCTTTAAAATGATTTTGGCTTGATTATATACCAAGATAAATCCATTTTGGTTATGTACATCTTGTTCTAACTATACAAGGCTCGTGGGTTATGAACGAAACTAAAGTTAGTACAGCGTTTTATTATTATCATTTCACCTTTGAACTTGCTATTGCACGACTTATGATCGTGGCGTTGCCAAACTAGTGCCCTTTTGCAGTTGAGTTACGCTAAAATTCAAATCGACAATTTTACGAAACCGTCTGAGAAAATAAATCAAATACGTATTTTTCTGTGTTTTCGTGGTTTTGTCATTTATTTATATTATAATATATTATAAATAGTGTAACAAAGCTCTATTTTTTAGATAATAAGTAATGTATTTTTTTTCAGTTTTGTGTACTTTTGGTAGCTTCGGTGGCTTCTGCCAGACCTCAAAGAGAAGAAAGAGGTTTCGCCAACCCAGAATACTACCATCAAAAGTCTCCATTAAATGACGTACCGATCCTCCATATGGAAGTGAGCAACAATGGAGAAGGAGCATACAAGTTCGCATATGAGACTGGCAACAAAATTGCCCAACAAGAAGCAGGTAAAATGTGTTGATTTTTGGCAACTCTTTGACCTGATTAGCTATGTTTGAAAAATACGATTTTTATCATATATTAATCAATTAACTGTAAGATTTTTCTTTGTGCTTTGATTTTTCTTGTCATTTGTGCCATTTCACACTATAATGCCGATCAGCCATGTTTTCTAAGACAGCAACACAGAAGGCCACTACCATACATTTTTCTATCAATTGATTCAACACCCTACTACTCTTTACTATCAGCTAAAATTACATATACTATCGTATTTAATTTTTTTGAAAATACGCGCTATGTTTGTTAAATTGTAAGAAAGCGCCCCCTAGCGTCTACGTTCAAAACCTTATTATTATTATTTTTATGGTATAATATACAGTAAGAAACGCTCTTTTAAACAAGCCCTCGTTTGTTGGATTCTGAGCCTCCAGTCCGGACTTATTAGCATTTAAATAAAGATAGATCTAACCTTCCCCCACCACTTTATTTTAGCAGATACGGAAAAACGGTTTTAACAAAAAAAATCCAAAATTTACTCAAGATTATGAAGCTATTATTTATAGTACCCGTTAACTAGGCAAAATTCTGTAAAAATTCTATTTTCTTATTTTCCATAGCAGCTGCGCCCTCTAGCGGCCGTTTTACAAACTTGAAAATAATTTCCAGCAATTTCTCATAGCCTCTTTAGTAATAAATATTTTTTTTCCGTAGGCCCTACGGCTAATACTTTCCGAGATACAGCCGAGAGCTATTCTTATTGGGACACCCTGTATATCTTTGCCCTTGCTTTGTTCATGTTCTCTATGCATTCTTTGACCAACTTCGAATTGATGGTTTCTGAGTTGATCGCTTTTAATATTGCTTGACTATCGAATAATGCTGGGTTCCTTATTGGTTCGAAGTACTTAGTTCTCTGGCCGTATAGACTTCTAACTGTGTTTCTGATCATTTTTTTCTTTCCAAACCAGGTGATGGAGCTACAGCTCAAGGATCCTACGCCTACACAGCACCAGACGGCCAGCAAATCGCCATGTCCTACGTTGCTGACGCCAACGGGTTCCACCCTCAAGGTTCCCACGTTCCAGTAGCACCTCCCATGCCAGAACTTATCAAGAGGGCGGTTGAACAGAACTTAGCTGACGAAGCAAGAGGTATTTTCGATGACGGTCAGTACAGGGAGCAACAGGAAGCACTGCCTGTACCTGCCCTTCCTCAACAGTACCGAGTGTAAGTGATAATTTGCGAAATTTTGCTTGTATGGTCATTGTAAATAGTGTAGGTAACGTGAAATTTTATTGTAGATATTTATTAGTGGTTGTCATAAATGTATTGTTCAAATGAAAAACTGTGTTTTTATTGCTTCTTTATAAAAGGTAGGTATTATCATTGTTGCCAAAGTCCCGCTTTTTCAAATAAATTGTCCCCTATTATTTGCCCCTTATAAAGTATAGTTTTTTTGAAAATATTAATTCCTTAAAAAAATTATTTCAAATACAAGAACTGTCCTGAAATAAAAATTATAATAGGTTATGGTCTATACTTACTTTGCTATAAATTTGGTAATCTTAAATCATACACGGTGTTCAAAATTCTATGCCAAACTTTCTCAAATATAAAGTAATTTTCTTTGTTTTTTCTTTCTCTATATTCTTTTTTTATTAGATGGAGAGTTAAAAAATGAACATTTATTGTATTTAAAGTATTTCAAAATTTTTAATAGTTATTTATCATTTTAATGAACAGTGCTTTAAAATGAAAAATATACGAAATAATATACATGTACTGATTTCTTTCGAAAATCGACAACTATGAGACTATGCACCCTTCCCGGACACAAACGGTACATTGTGAGACAGGAAATTGTAGAGAGAAACAAACCCTATAACAGAGGATACAACATTTTAATGAACAGTGCTTTCTATAAAATAAATAAAATGAAAAATATACGAAATAATATACATGTACTGATTTCTTTCGAAAATCGGCAACAATGAAACTATGAACTCTTCCCGGACAAAAACGGTACATTGTGAGACAGGAAATGGTAGAGAGAAACAAGCCCTATAACATAGGATACAACATTTTAATGAACAGTGCTTTCCATAAAATCAATAAAATGAAAAATATACGAAATACTATACAATAAACAGTTAAAAAAAAGAGAAAGAGAAAGAGAAAGAGAAAGAGAAAGAGAAAGAGAAAGAGAAAGAGAAAGAGAAAGAGAAAGAGAAAGAGAAAGAGAAAGAGAAAGAGAAAGAGAAAGAGAAAGAGAAAGAGAAAGAGAAAGAGAAAGAGAAAAAGAAAAGGAAAAGGAAAGGAAAAGGAAAAGGAAAAGGAAAAGGAAAAGGAAAAGGAAAAGGAAAAGGAAAAGGAAAAGGAAAAGGAAAAAGAAAAAGAGAAAGAAAAAGAAAAAGAAAAAGAAAAAGAAAAAGAAAGAGCCAGAGACATCTTCCTCAGGCTGAAATACCAATGAATCTGTTGTTTTGCGTACATCTTTTGCAATGCACGCAACCTCTAGGTTACGCCAATGGTCTGACAGTTTATATGCGATAATAAATGATTAATTAATGTACCGCATTGTTAAGACAGTTATTATTTACTTCAACAAAACTCACCTCCTTAACAGCACTTATGGGACATAAAGGGCCATTACTACCGCTTTCCCGTTCAAAATATTTTAATAAAGTTGCGATGAGTTTTTTCCCACGGCTATTAAGCTAACTTAGACACTTCGCACTAAAAGAGGTACTAAGAAAAAAAAAGGTAATTAGTAAACATTTTTAAGCTTAAAGTATCACAACACTATTTATTTAAACCAAAAACTTAAAAACGAAAAAAAAAAGTGTCAAAACGAATGATAGTGTCAGGAAATAAATAAATAAATGACTTGACATGTTTTTACAGCAAAGCTACCACCTAAATCTCCAGCGCGAAATTTAGATTCCAGTTAGTCAACCTGGCGCCGAATATATCGATAGTTGGCAACAATGAACTTAAAAATCGCGCCCTCGATTACGTAACTAAAAGTTTAATTGATGTCAAATATATATTCCCGACTTAAAAGGTAGGTCTGTATACAATAGAACCATTCAATATTAAATCATTTCAGAAATAACGTAATTATTCCAATAAGCTTCTGCTTGTAGCACCTTCAATGATCTAACCTCTTAAATCTTTTTAAGAACAACCGATCTATTGTTAATTAAATACACTTGCGCCGACCTCATTAATTGCAAAATTGCGTTTTTGTTTCGTTTGAGAAAAATTTGAGAGCGATGAGGATGCTGCAACACGAAGAGTCGGTTGCCTAGACAACAACCGTCCTTGGCAGTGCCGTAGGAGACCTAAGATAAAGCTGGAATTAAAACCAATTAAGTAAATAATTAAGTAATAAAATTAAATTAAATTTTGTGGAATACCACCCAAAATACACACTTATATGCAAATGCCCAATAATGTTAACGCCCCTTAACATTTATATATGTAAGAATTGAAGAAATTTTGAATCTATCCAACAATTCATGTGGTCTTTTTTTAATAAAAAAAATAAAAAAATATGCATAAAAATTTGATTTTCTTAGCTTTAAATAAAATGTTCTTGGTGCTTACGCGATCGTGCGATCCTTGGAAAAGAGAAATAGAAAGAAAGAGAAACAGAAAAAAAAGAAAAAGAAAAAAAAAGAAAGAAAAAGAAAAAGAAAAAAAAAAAGAAAAAAAAGAAAAAGAAAAAAAAGAAAAAGAAAAAGAAAAAGAAAAAGAAAAAGAAAAAGAAAAAGAAAAAGAAAAAGAAAAAGAAAAAGAAAAAGAAAAAGAAAAAGGAAAAGAAAAGGAAAAATAAAAAATAAAGAGCCATAGACATCTTCCTCAGGCTGATATACCAATGAATCTGTTGTTTTACATACATCTTTTGCAATGCAGGCAACCTCTAGGTTACGCCAATGGTCCGACCGTTTATATGCGATAATAAATGATTAATTAATGTACCGCATTGTTATTAAAGAGATTCGCAATGATGATTACACGAAAATTCCGTGTTCTAACGCACATTGTTGATGTAGCACGTATATGGATATCGTCCCGCAGTATCTGATGTGTGTACAATAAAGGATTAAGGATATCCTTCTATCGCGATGAGGCTAGTGGATTTTCCTCGATCGAGGATTCGCTGTTGAAATTTGATTAATTTTTACTATAAATTACACTTGACACATCTTATTTTTCACTTTGAATAATCTTTTTAAACTTTATTGTTCCAAGTAGCTGATATTTTTTTACATATTTGACGTGCAAGTATTATTTAATTTAATACAGGATCTATTAATACTACATATCTACGTATATTACACATTATTTTTAAATCCATATTTAACTATATGGTAGACGTTTTCTTTCTATGCAGTTGTAAATATTAGTATTTTTTGCCGTTAACAGGAAAACGAACTTATAGTCCAGAAAAACGCTTTTCCGTAAAACTATTTCCATTAATAACAAAGAAAGAAAAAATGGTGTCAAAATGTTATATTATATTGACTAGTACTGTATGATCGAAAAAAAACGACGTCAAAGACTGCTGGTGAATGACAATCCATGATAGTTTCGGCGAGGTCAATCTCTAGACGCCATTTATCAAAAAATGACACATAGAACTTGTCAAAAATTAACACTAATTATAAAAAAGGATTAGAATGTTTCAAGACGACACATAAATCTATTTCCAATTATTTCTCGAATTTTAAACTACACAATTTAAAAAGCACTTTTACTCAATATAAAAATAAATAACAACCTTCTTCTTCCATCAAAGAACAAAGAAGAGTACGGGCCTAACTAACGACGTCTAGGGCTTAACCTCGCCAAAATTGACATCGATTGTTATTTCCCAGCCGTCTTAGACGCGTTTTTTTATCGTATGGTATAAGAGATTCACTCCGAAAATTATAGAGTGTATTTATTTAAAAATAATAACTATATGATTGGCATTTGCACGGATTTACCGATTAGAAAGTTACTTAATAAACATATACACATTCGCATTTATATTGCTAAAAATAATTCGAGATACCAATAGGTATATCGATATATTATTTATAGATTAATTTGTTTATTTATAGTAATTATTTTATTGGAAATACCTTTTCGAAGATTCAAGTTGTTTTTTTGGGCTATTAAGTTCTTGCGTGTAATTCTGGTATAATTATATATAACTTCTTAATTCTATAATGTTCCCTATATATTTAGTAAAAAAAAATACCAAAAAAACTAACACACAAGCGGATGTAGATAATAATTTTTAAGACCCTCAAATGAAGCCTGAAGCGACAGATGAGTACAATAACATTGGCTTCTTAATTTTTTGCAATAACATTTTGCTATACCGAGTGTTTCACAAAAATGGCTAAGCCCTATAACTTTTTGTTTATTTGTTTTCGGTCACTTCCTGTTTCACCGGAAATGACTACAATTTTTGATTTTTAAACGACATTCTCGGTATTTTTTTACTTTATTTGATAGAAAATGATATTCTGAACAGAATGACATATTATATGTCAACAATGGTCATTCCCACCCGCCTTTGACGCCGTTTTTTTCGATTGTGGTACTAAAGTATATAAAAAAACTGGGTTTAAGAATTAACATTCGTATATTTATATAGGGTTAAGTGGGGGTAAAAATGAGACAACGACATATTTAGGTAAAAAATGAGACATTCAAATAAAACTACTGAAAACTTATATATTCAGTCAGTTTCGTGTTACGAACATTTAACAATAATTGTTAACATATCATCCCCATAATTTGACTATCAAACTTTTGTCGCGTGACGTAGAATAGACATGTCCGTTTAAATTAAGTCCTTTTGGTTTGAGAAGCTATTATATTAAATTTAAATATGAGACAACTTAATAGCATGTATATTTTTAAATTTTACTAATAACTCATAAACTAACAAAAAAAATGTAAAGAAACCAAACAAGTATACACAAAAAAATATTAAAAGGGCTGCAAAGTTAATCAGTAGCGGAGATGTAAAGCAGCTAAAGCTTTTCATACTGTTCAGAACTGTAGGTGACTGTAGTTACTGAGATAAATAATGTTTTAAAGAAAGACATTGTTTCAAAATTACCACCATCAAATTTGTAAGGCGGGACTTTCAGGACTGGTGTGATGTTTGTTCTTTCAATAGATTTTGAGAAATATTTAGGTCGTTAATTTGTATATGTGTATTTTTTCACTCTGTAAGTGACACTACTAATATTTTAGTGTCACGTATCAACTACATGTTTTTCTACTTTTTTAATTTAATATGATTGTTTTATATTTTCAGTTTATAAATGTTTTGCGACGGTTTTTTTATTTAAGTTCTCCTAATAAAAAAGATAAATTTCTATGTCTAATTTCTATCCTTCTACCCTCATCTTTACTTCAGCAATTAATATAAACGATAGCAGGGCCTTTAAACGTGCGTTTTGTTACTACTGTCTCATATTCAACTCAAAATGTGTTATGTAGGTTAAATAGAGACACACTTTTCAAACCGACTTTTTAGGGATACTTTTGGTATATTTTTACTTTTACAATAGTTTCGTTACCACCAAATGCCGTTTACAGAATAAAAACTGTTGTATTTAAATGGTTGTAACTAAGAAATAAACTGAAGGTTTTGAAAACTATCTCAATTTTACACCATTTGACCCTACAGGTTGCTAAAAAATATGAAAAATATTTTTTTTTTGCATTTGAGAGTATAAATTACCCAAAAATCAATTCTCGCAAATCTGTAATCGAGGCGTTTCAACACGTTTAACCAATCTTTCTCTATTAAACGGCGTAAAAGCGGCACAGGTCATGACTGCCAATCATCCCGAGCCATCTTCCACTCTCGACGCTTTGACGATAATTGGTCCAGGCTCACTCACACACGCTCAAACCTACGGCCCCGGGGCTAATACGTTCGTCAAGCCGTCAAGTGTATGTTTTTTAGCCCATACGCGACTCATCCTCAACGGTTTTGGGGGGAGATCCGGCGATAAGCCATTATAAAAGACAAAAGATGAGCCCGGTGCATCACATTTTGTCGTGGTGCATCCGAAACATCGTTTTTTTGCGCAGATATAGAGTCGAAGACGACGTCATGAAACAAGTAAGGTTCAGTTTCAGTTTCAGTCGTATAGTAGGTTAGGGGGGTTGTTTTTTGCGTTTGGGGGGTTGATAGTGTTTTGGAGTGGTGGTTATGTGCGAGGGATGTCGTGCTATAGTGAAGAATATTGTGGATAAAAAATTGTGGTGTTTTTGGTATACAGTATGTCTCCCAGATTGTTTTTACAAGAGGAGAATTTTTTTATTATTAATGAGATTTTAAGAAAAATGCACTCTTCGTAAAACATGTTGCTTTGTTGGTAAATCCCATTTATACTTTTCCAAATTTCCTTACAGTTTTAGAGAAAATAAAAAAAAACAAGTTCTAAAAAATTAAAAGCCCTATCTGTGATGATATAATTATTTCGATTTCAATCTTTGATAGATGGTTATTTTTTACTATTGTTAAACTATCAACATTTTCCGATAAATTATTATCACTTTTTCCGTAGCATTGAACTAAATAAATTTTTTGCTTCTTTAATATTTTAAAACAGCAAAAAAAATGACGTTAATTAAAATTCTACCAAACAATGAAAACGAAATTATATTATCATAGAAACGCGTTTTGATTTTTAGGACTTGTTTTTTTTTAATTGTTTTCTATAACGGTATGGAAATTTGAAAAAGTATAAGCGGAATTAACAATTTTAGAACAAGCAATTTTTTTTTTGAAAAATTCATTTTTCCCAAAATTTTAATAATAAAAAGGTTTGTCCTCTTGCATAGACAATCCGGGAACATACTGTATATTTATATTTTTGGGTATTGCATAATTACAATTAATAGATATATCACATGTACTATTTCTCTGTGTGGTTCTGAGCATGGAACCTACACCACATTATAGAGAGTTAACTATATAGGGTCTACCAGAAATATTTTTTATTATTAAACACAATTTAAAAATTTGCGATTATTTTTTATTTTTGAATTTTTTAAAATCATAATTAGTTTTGTTTTTAATTTTTGTTATATTTTATCGAAAAATGTTGAATATTGTCAAAGAGTGTAAAATTACAGCGTTTTATATCTTTTTAATTTCCTGCCTAAATAAGAAAAAATAATGAAAGGTTGTATGTATTTTCTTCCAAATGGGTTATGATTTTTTGATGATATTCAAAATTTTTCAATAAAATGTCGCAAAAAATATATAAAAAGATAAATTAGAAAAAAAAAATTTTTTGCCATTGATTAAAAAATTAATTATTTGTATTTAATATATCTATTAATAACTATGTCCTATTTTAAAATAATTTAAATTTATCAGTTATAATAATATAATATTATAATTAAATATCAAATTAAATTAATATAGTAAAATTATGAAGTTTGAAAATTATTTCTGAATAATTTATTTCTAAAGAAAATATCTCTAAATTTCTAGTTTTGGTATAAAAAATATAGAAAAATTGACATTTAATAGCAAAATAGTTGCAAAATGTATAGAGAATACAGAGTTCCAATAAAAAATAAAACAGTTAAAAAACTCTAGATTCCTATGTAATAATAGAGTAATACTGCAAATATATCTTTCAAAAAAAATAGAGCAAATATTTAGTATTTTTTATGAAAACGACAATTAAGCTTAAAAAATAATACCTTGAAAATTTTATAAAAAAATATAACAAAATTGAAAAAAAACCTTTTTTTTATTTAAATATTACTTACTATGTTAATATAACAATTAAATAATAATTCATTGCAGCTGTATAAGAAAATAAAATCAAGTATTTATTTATCAAGTTTATGAATACCTTCCTTCAAAAAAAATTATCGTTAATAACCGAATTTCAATATATTTAAATGTCTATTTTGTAATGTTTTGGAGTCTTAAGAATTGTTACTTAAAAAAATAATAAATTAAAAAACAAACTAAAGAGAAAAATTGAATGAAATAAAATAAAATTAACAAACGTAAAAACAATACATATCAAATTGTAATAAATAACATTTCATTAAATTCACCCAAGTCAAGATTATTTAACAAAAAAAATTGTTTTCTATTCTTCAGGCCCTCATCTCGCTGGCCTTATTTGGCCTGTGCGCCTGCGCGCGCCTCGACAACCTCCAGTACCTCCCTCCCTCCCAGAGACCCTCTGGAGGCGCTCCGGGAAGGTGGCGCCGGAGGTTACCCCGGCGGACAAGCTCCAGCTTCGGAGGCGGCGCTCCAGGATTCGGAGGACGCCCTCAAGGACCTGGAGGTGCTCCAAGCTTCGGAGGAGGCGCTCCAGGATTCGGTGGAGGTGCTCCAAGTTTCGGAGGTCGTCCTCAGGGAGCTGGAGGAGCGCCAGGTTTTGGAGGAGCCGGTGGAACTCCAGTATATGGAGCACCAGGTGGAGGAGCCGGAGGTAAAGGATTCGGAGGTGCTCCAGGCTTTGGAGGTGGAGCTGGAGGTGCTCCAGGATACGGTGGAGGTGCAGGAGGTGCTCCAGGATTCGGTGGAGGAGCTGGAGGTGCTCCAGGATTTGGAGGACAAGGAGGATACGCCGGAGGTTAGTATATCAGGCAGTTATTTAAAAAAGATCTCTTGGAGATATACAGACAGCAATAGTTACGGAACAGTTTGCCAGTATCAAAACGTGTAGAGTGCAGATATAAAGAGAATTATCTTCATATATAGAAAAGTGGAAATCAAAGAGGGTACAATTAGTAATAATTATAACATTCCTTTAAAGATTTTTTTATAAACGTTTTTAATACACCACAGAAAAGGCAGTGTCACCCTTCAAATTTTTAATACAAGACTTAGCTTCAAAGAAAATATAATTGAATTTACAATTAAATTAATTGTTTTCGGTTCTAGTAATACGAAAATCTAATAAATTCTAAAAATAAATGTAATGATGTAACGATAAATTAACACTTTAAACGCTTACCGCTATATCCTATTTGTTGTTATTAAAATATATAAATAAAAAGTTCCGTAAGTGTATGTTTTCAAATTTTCACAAGAATCATTTGGTAATATTTTGTGGCAATACTTTGAAAACTACCAATATGTTCAATTAGTAAAGACATTTCAAGATATACAACCAAATAAGTAGGCATATTTTTCAACTACACTGTTGTTATTAAAGTACTACAATACACTATTTTAGTATATTTTGACCCCAGAAACACGTCTATGAAGATTTTTTGCAAAAAAATCATAAAAATATATAATTTTCAAAAAATGTTTTTGATTGTTCAGTCAAAAAACGAAACATCTTAATAATATGGCATATTTTTTTCAAATTTTTAAAGTAAAATAACTCTTTTTTTACTTATTTGAAAAAGGGTAAAGAGAAAATCTGTTTCTTCTACCGAGATCTACCAACCCTGAAAATATGTGCTCTTATTCAAGCCTCGCCCTGTATGTATTCATCCTGTTTGTTTAATTTCAAACCTACATTTAGTTGCAACAAAGCCAATATTGAAAGAGATTTATTTTTTTCTAGATATACTTTTGTTTTTAAGGATATATTCTCAAAAGACAAAAGTCTTCCACCACAAAAAAACTTGTAAAAAATAGCAATTTTATTATTATTATCTACAATCAAATTTGGTACACAACAAAGTAAATGATGAATTAACTAAAACTTTAAAGCAACAACAGAAATTGAACAGTTACTGAAACACGTTTAACTATTACTTCTTGGTAAAATTAAACTACCCAATTGAGTTGGATTCATTTCATATCCCTTTTGTGTATTATTTTGAATAGATTATTTTTCTTTTTGAGTAATTTATTAATGATGTGACATTAATAAGCATCATTTATACCGTATGATCGAAAAAAAAGGTTGTCAAAGACGGTTGGGAATGACAATCGATAATAATTTTCTCGAGGTCAATCTCTACGCGTCATTTGCTAAAAATTTACATAAAACTTATCAAAAATTAAAACTTATTATAGAGGAAGATTAAAAAAAGAATAGAACGTTTCCATGCAGCCACACAATTCTATTACCAAAAAAAACTACACCAACTAAAAATATTTTTTACTCAAATGACGTCTAGGGTTTGACTTCGCCAAAATTATCATCGATTGCCAATCCCAAGCCATTTTTGACGCCGTTTTTCTTTTCGATCGTATGTTAATATAGTAAATGAATTTATTTAAATCCTGACATTTATAGCAGGAGGTAAAGCAGGAGCAGGATCTGAAATACCAATCCTTCGTTTGGAGAATGTCAATGAGGGTGACGGTACCTATCACTACAGCTACGAAACCGGCAACGGAATCAGCGCAGAAGAACAAGGAGACGCCAGAGGGGACGGAACTAAAGCCCAAGGTATTACTATTCTTTAAAAAAATATTTTTTTTATTAATCATTTAGATTTTGGAGATTAAAATCGATAATTTTTTGTTCCAGGATCTTTTGGATACACTTCTCCCGAAGGAGAGCAAATTCAGCTCCAATACACCGCCGACGAGAATGGATTCAACCCTCAGGGAGCTCATTTACCCACCCCACCACCAATCCCACCAGAAATCCAGAGAGCAATTGAACAGAACTTGGCTGATGAAGCTAGAGGTACGTAAAAACACCTTTTAAGCACTAATACACAAAAATAAGTCAATTACCTTCATCATCATCACCATTTTCAGCTTGTTCAACCATTTCAAATTAAGTTATAGCCGAATTATAGTTGAGATATTTGCATCCAGTTACTGTGGATACGCCTTAAGTCGTTATGCCATCTCGTTGGAGGACGACCTCTGCTCCTGAATGCATCATGTCATGGTCTCCATTCATCTTGGTCTAAGACAATGTCATCAGCAAATCGCAGGTGGTTCAAGTTTTCGCCATTTATATTTATACCCAACTCGTTCCATTCTATCTGTTTGTACATGTCTTGGAGCAAATTATTATATAATTTTGGAAAAATGGTGTCGCTTTTTCTATGTGGGAGTTTTTAGTATCTTTATGAAACCAAGACAAGCTGTAGCGTTCTCATATATACGTTTAATCACTGTGATTTACCGATGATCTGTACGAGAATCAACTAGCGATTTTAACATTTTTTGTTGGCCGATGGTATCAAAAACACTAACGGTCTATTGTATTCGACCGATTTCTCAATTATATATTTAGATTTATATATTTAGATAATCTATCTCTAATGATGCTCATTGTAGTCTATTGTTAGGTTAGGTTAGGTTTGGTTTATTAATGTCCGTTTTAAGCGTATTGGTAGCCGATTGGTAGTATCCACGGATCGAATGTTTTCTTCTATAGAAAATGTGACATTCTAGATTTTAATATGACTGATTTTTATCAATAATACAACCAGTTACACCACTAATAGAATCTGTATTTTAGGCATCGTAGACGATGGATCGTACCAACCAGGACCAGAAGAGGGCGGTGCCGGTGCCGGAGGATATCAAAGAGGAGGTTCCGGAGGAGGGTACCCTAGCGGAGGCGCTGGAGCCGGAGGTTATCCAAGCGGAGGTGGCAGACCTGGTGGTTTCCCCAGCGGTGGTCAAGGAGGATACCCAGGAGGTAATTAACAGATTTACTAGATTTTATTTCCCATTTTTTTATCTTCAAGATTTTTAGTACACACTACAGGGTGTGTCTTAAGTAAGT
The DNA here is from genome assembly GCF_002938485.1 of Sitophilus oryzae. NCBI lineage: Eukaryota > Metazoa > Arthropoda > Insecta > Coleoptera > Curculionidae > Sitophilus > Sitophilus oryzae. The sequence continues at coordinate 782,330 of NW_022146225.1, read as the reverse complement.
TATTCGGGATTGAAATGGAAATAGTTTGGATATGGCGTTTGTCGCCTCAGCCTGAATATCTGTTGGAAATTTACTTATTTCCTTTTCCTTTTTTTTGCCGATCTTAATATCTGCCTACCTGTTGTTATGATCGGCTAAAAAATATTTGTTTAATATAAATATTTTTAAATTATAGGTAGAGGAACCGGATTTGGAGGAGGTGCTTCAGGTGGAGGCGCTGGAGGATACCCCAGCGGAGGACCTGGAGGTGCATTCCCTGGGGGTAGTTTTATAAAAACAATACAATAAAAATCCATTTTAACGATCATTTTCCTTAATTTATAGGAAGCAAACCTGGATTTGGTGGAGGCGCTCCAGGAGGTGGATACCCTAGCGGAGGTCCAGGAGGTGCATTCCCTGGAGGTAGAATTATCAAAAAATACAATAAATAATTAATTTTTACCACTATTTTCTTTCTTTATTAATAGGAAGCAAACCTGGATTTGGTGGAGGCGCTCCAGGAGGTGGATACAAACCTTCAGGAGGTGTGGGAGGACTTGGATCAGGACAATCTGCTGCAGGTGGTGGATATAGATATTAAAAAATTTGTACATAAGACAAAGAAAAGCATGATACTGATTTTAAGAACTTTTATTCTCTTGGCATGCACTTTTTAAAATAACACAAAAATATTTTTTTTGCCGAGAAAATAAATAATAATATGCATGTTATTTTAAGTTAATCAGAAAGAGTACAATTTTAAATATAAAAAACTCAATTTAAGGGAAACAAATATATATATAGGGTGAAACAATTTTAAGAAATAAGGCAATAAAGAATACCTTTTAGACAAAAAATAATATCAGGGTGATCTGAAAATATATATAGAGGATTAGAAGCAGATCAAATTGAGGTACTTCTTGACACACTCCACTTAGTGTGATACCTAATTAAAAATCTATGAAGAAAAATGAACAAAATCCTTATTATAATCATTGTTTCCTCTCCAGTCCTAGGATATATATATTTTTTAACAGTATTTTTAGTCCAAAATGTATTCCTAATTGATTCTCTTCAAATTTTCACCCTGTATACAAAACAATTCTTGCCATACACGACGAACTCTATGTATTAATTAGGATATAATCTACTGCCTACTTTGCTTTGACGGTTTACCACATATGCTGCCATTTTTCTTAACTGTAAACGAATCAAACGAGTGATTGGTAAACGGAAAACTAAAATCTGCATGTCATAGTGGTATGAATACAAAAAGCTTGTTGCATGATCTTGAGGTGAACGCTGTGTTTTATTTTGTATTTACACCGTTTTTCTTGTGTATATACCTTGTGCAATTTTGTGTATAAAACGCTGAATAATATACGTTTTTTTTTGTAATTAGTTAGTTTGTTTTATTATCCTTAGTTAAGGTGCATTCCTTTGAATAAGAAGATTAAGTAAGAAGGACCATAAGATCGAAAAAAAAGGCGTCAAAGACGGCTGATAAGTAAGTAAATGACGTTTGGAGATTGACCTCGCCAAAATTATCTCGATTGCCATTCCCCAGCCATCTTTGACGCCGTTTTTTTTCGATCATACGGTATAATGCTATCTATGAATTTATGCATTACAGACAGAACTGACATCATGAACCCTCACTTTTGACACGAACCCTCTGAAGTTCTGTTTGACGTTTGAATTAGATTTAAAATTTTGCGAATTTGTTGCTTTTCTGAACTTAATAAAAGTTGATAAATTAAATCATGATATCAAACTACAAAGCATTATTATGCAAAAATATTCATCTTTTTGTATATTTTACCAGTATATTATCAAGAATTAAAAAATATGAATTGCAAATGAGTTTTATTGGTGATAAAACTTGAATAAAAATGTCCTCAACGAGAATTATCTATTCATAATTCTGTTTAAAATAGATGAAAAGTATAAAATATATATTTTGTTAATACCGGTAGGTGTGAAAACATCAATCATTAATTTTACTCTGATTTACTTATCAAACTGAATAAAAATCTTATATTCCTCTAATATACAGTGTTGTTTACTCTGCCTAGGCATAAAAGTAAAGAACTTTTACGCCAGACCTGCAAATTCAGGAAAGTTTTCTATTACGGTACGGTTCCTAAAAAATTCTTTTGTAATAATATTTTGTATTTACATCCAAAAGCAATGGAGGTAGGCAGTAAAGGTAAATAAATTTCATTAACTAAATAGAATGACTTTTTAGGACCATTTAAACTTATCATGCAGCCATTGTTTCTTAAAGTCAGGAACATTTAAAGAAAACATAAAAAACAAGACAACAAGTAATCGTGAATGTTTTGTAAGCTATAAAAATATAAATATTGATTAGATTTATTTATTTATTATTGATCTATTTTAATATTGGACTTGCAAATCTTCACCTGAGCTGTCTAACGAGCTTAACAGTTTATTAATAAAGTACTTTTCAGTATTAAAATCGATTGAAAAGAAAAAGCAAACGCAAAATTAGAGTACATGTAGAGGGTGGGTCAAATTCGACGCTTTAAATGGAAACACCCTTTTCTATATGAGATAGACGAAAACTAATATCGGTGTCTGGAGCTCAATTTTCATCAAAAACATGATGGTGGAAACCGCACATCAATATCTGTTACCGTTTCTGGAGTTACGGGGTGTTTTTCAAAAATGTGCATTTTAACAAATCGCTGTAACTTTTTTGCAATGGAAAATTTTGTATTTCTATGAAAACATTTTCTAAGCACCTTTTTACGTAGAATTTAATGGTTTAAGTATAATTTTTTTAAAATTAATAATTTAAGAATAATCAACAGAAAAATTTATTTTTTATTTGGGACACCCTCTATATTTTTAATTAACTGGAAAGAATTTAAAATTACCTTTCCAAAAGATATAGCACATTGATATTTTGTTATAATCCCCTTCGAAATACAGAATATTTAAACGTTGGCCACTTTTTAACTAGTAGGCTTTGGACCCCTTATTGATGATATGCTTTTAATGGAACTCGAAAACATATTTTTCCAGCAAGACGACGCACCGCCTCAGAACACTGAAGTTATAAGCAAATGTTTGCAGCCAATTTCAAGAATAATTGAATAGCTAACCAAGATCCCAGCCGTTGGCCGTCGAGGCCGCCTGACTTAGTGCCCATGGATCTAATCCTATGGATATATTTGCGGAAGAATAAAGGTTCCATATTCTTCCGTATAATCTAGACAAGAATTAGATATACTTAGCAGTTATGAGAGGGTATCTTTCACCCCCACTGAGTTAATGAATTCCGCGAGAAATGTTCAAAAACGGCCCCATCTGTCCATAACAGAAAACGGTAGATATGTCACCTGTAGCAAAGAGGGTTAGGTGAATAAAAACAAGGAAATACTTATAAGAGTTTACTATCGAGTAAAGTATCTGCTCGCCCAAGATGTGCATAAGAGAGTGCTTTTACTTGTGAGAGTTTACTTTTGTTGCGCGCGACTTTACTCACAAGTAATTACTCGTTAGATCGTTATTCACGTCGAATGTTTATATTTACGGTCAAACGATGTATCAAGTCATTCTGGCGTTTACAGAGTTAGTTTGGAACCGTTCAAATTTTTTTGCCAGATATTTTTATTCTTCTCAAGAACAAAATATATACATAGCAGTAATATCTTCAGCTTCTGTACTGGCTTTTTTTATTTCAATATGGGTACAATCAATTGCACTCACCACTGTGGGTATTTGGAATTTCGAGTTCCATTTGGTTTTCGCAGTTTTTATTTCTTCAGCGTTTGATGGGAATTTAATCCAGTCGGGAGATCTATTGGTGATAGAGTCCATAACATTACTTATTGTTTTACAAATTGTCGTTCGATCAACTCCGAAATCATAAGCAACACCACTCTGATATCCCGGATCACTGAGATAGCGTAAGAAAATTTCCATTTTCATCCATTTGTTAGTGCCCCACCTCGATTTTCAATGACATCATTATTTAGAAAATAATCACTTATGAAATCAACACTGTCACTGGTGAATCTTAAAACTTTTTACAAGCATTGTGGCTTATATTTTTATGTTCTCTATAAGTTTTTCTCGTACGTACATGCATAAAAGCAGCCATAATATCATGTCTTGGTTTGCTATTTATTTTTATTGTTATTAGATATAGTTTAAATGTGTTGATGTTGGTTAAATATATTTTAAATTGTTATAAAATTCTGCATCTCTCATAGCAAATATTATTTTCGTTTTAATTGATTCTCACAGCTAGAATTTTTTGCATTACAGCCGGTGCCGTTCAAAGCCTACTTAATTAAAGCGGGCGAATTTTTATATACTCTATATCTCGAAGAAGAATCGAGCAAAATATTAAGTGTGTTATATTTTTGGAAAGGTAATTTTAAATTCTTTTCAATAAATTAAAAATATACAGGGTGTCTCATATAAGAAATCAAATTTTCTGTTGATAATTCTTAAATTATTAATTTTTAAAAAATTATACTTAAACCATTAAATTCTACGTAAAAAGATGCTTTGGAAATGTTTTCATAAAAATACAAAATTTTCCATAGCAAAAAAGTTAAAGCGATTTGTTAAAAATGCATATTTTTGAAAAACACCCCGTAACTCCGAAACGGTAACAGATATCGATATGCAGTTTTCACCACCATGTTTTTGACAAAAATTGAGCTCCAGACACCGATATTAGTTTTTGTCTATTTCCTATAGAAAAGGGTGTTTCCGTTTAAAAGCGTCGAATTTGATCCACCCTGTACATTAAGAATGCATAAAAGATACATTTTATAATAGAGGTATTGACATTTAGAACAGTATTTTACCAAACTGTTCCGTATCAAACCGATGTTTTTCAGGAACCGCTCTTTACCGTAGATTACCGGTCTGGTTTGCCTAGTTTTGCAACGGAATACAGCCGTACAAGCTATTACCTTTTTACGTAAATGAATATTTTCATTAGATATTATTATGACAGCTAAATAATACTGTACTATAAAAAAACACCCTATAGCCGAAAATAAATAAAATCGCACTAATAATTTCTTAAAATTTCCTTATATGGCTTAGCAGTAAAAACCTCATAAACTCAACCAGCTCAAATCAGACCCAAAAAATATTAATAATGACGTCCAAATAATCCTGCAGCAAGGCCGTCAACGAAGAAGATCCTGCAGGCTCGGCCTGCTCCATCCTTTATTCTGCAATATAACAAGAACAAAAAAACTGATTGATGAAAGTGAAAAAATCCTCTCCGTGCAGAACAATGAAGATCAAGAGGAAGATCAAGATCATCGAGAAGATGGCCGTGATCGCTTTTTTTCTCACTTGTTTTTCGAGAGGATCAGTTCCGAATTCTGACATTTTTGTGTATCATCACCGGGTTTACAGGTGGGGCAGATCGATATATAACGGGGTTGCGAAAAAATCGTATCATCACACAACAAGTGATCGTGTTTTAGTACCATTGTAGTTTTTGGATAATATACAAATCAAGATGAAACAGGTGAGATACATATAGTAATTTTAAATTTTTCATAAATTCTAAATTTATTTAAACTCCTTAAAGTAAAATTTTATATATACAGGGTGAGGAAAAGAAACATATTTTCTTTAAAGAAACTTTTCTTCAAATAAGTCCAAAATAACCGAGTAATTTTGCTGTTAAATATAAATTTAAAAATATTTTTTTCCTTAAATTTTGAGAACCGCTTCATTTTTTAGGGTTTTCTTACTTGAAAATTTAATCTACTACCTATGTTGCCACATTATCAAGATATTATATTTTTTAACTAAAATTTTAAAGAAAATCAAACAAATTCCAAAATTTTTTGACCGAAGTAAAATATATTTGCCCTTATTTAAGTCCCGCACATAATAATGTTGGTAAGTTATTAACAATTATTTACGTATTTTTTCAGGCTATTGTTATAGCAGCTGTACTCGGCTTTGCTGCCTGTGCCCGTCTGGACAACCTGTATCTTCCCCCTAACCACTCAGGAGGAGGATCATTTGGACCCTCCAATGCACCTTTCGGAGGTTCAGCTTCTGGTCGTAGCGGAGTTAACCCTTTGAACAACGTACCCATCTTGAAATTCGCTGCCGAAAATGAAGGCGAAGGTACTTACAGGTAAAGAACAACCTCAAATGTTTAAAAAATGACATACAGTATGTCTTCGGAATGTTTTTACAAGAGAATTTTTCTACAGGGTGATCCGAACTGTATTCCAGAAACAGATAAAAATGAGTAAAAATGTTCGTATAAATGTATGTTCTGAAATGCTTAGTTTCGAAGATACAGGGTGTAGAAATTTCACTTTTATTTCGATTTTTTCCAAATAATTTCTGAAATAACTTCAATATTTAGATGAAAATTGGTGTCTAGGAGTTTTTTGACATGAGAAATTTGATTTTGATGTCAATATGACTCCTACTTCTAGAGGGAGCCACCTACATATTTTTAACTGGTTTGAAAAGTAATAACTTTTCGTTCGTACCTTTATAAAACTACTGAATGAAAAAATCGCTACAATTAACGGTTCTCAAGATATTTAAAATGGAAATAGTCAATACATGTCATTAATGGCAAAAAATAAACATGTTGAGGAGGTAGTTATTTGACTGAAATGATAAATTTGCGATACTCTTTATTTTTTTAAATTGCCAAATCATAGATTTTTGTTCGAAAAAATGAATCTATGTCAATGAATATTGATAATTTCGATTCCAAATATCTCGAGAACCATTACTCGTATAGCGATTTTTACAAAGAGACCTTTTTTACGTAAAAAACGTCCTAAATAGGTATTTTTATTCAGTAGTTTTATACAGGTACGGACGAAAAGTTTTGACTCTTCAAACCAGATAAAAAAAATATGTAGGTGGCTACCTCTAGAAGTAGGAGTCATATTGATATCAAAATCACACAAATTTTTATTCAAATATTGACGTTATTTCAGAAATTATTTGGAAAAATGGAAATAAAAATGAAACTTCTACACCCTGTATCTCCGAAACTAAGTTATTAGGACATGCATTCATACGATTTTTTTTACTTATTTTTATCTGCTGAGTATGAGCATGAGCTTTCCAGTAATAAGACTGAACATGAGCTTTCCAGTAATGTACCACACAAAGTAGATTTTTATTAAAACAAAATTGAGATGGGGTGAATAAAAAAGTAACTTATACAATTTGACCAATTTGTATTTAAGCGTTTCCTCAATTCTACTTTTGAAACATCGTCATTCTATATCAATATATACCTCTAAAAAATGACTTAAAGTCATATTACCTTCATGTAAAACAGCAGGAATATTAAAAATAGTAACCAAAACACAAATTTCCCCAGATACAACTACGAAACTGGCAACAGCATCAGCGCCGAAGAACAGGGTGACGCTCGCGGTGATGGTACCAAAGCTCACGGTTCTTTCTCCTACACCAACCCAGACGGTGAACATGTCTCCATCACCTACACAGCTGACGAGAACGGATTCGTTCCCCAAGGATCCCATATCCCCACTCCACCCCCAATCCCTGAAGCCATCCTGAAAGCCCTCCAGGAAAACGCCGCAGCTGAAGCTAGAGGAATCTTCGACGATGGTCAGTACCGTGGTGAGGGACTCAACGAAGGACAGTACAAGGGCGAAGGATTGGCTGAAGGTGGATTCAGAAGAAGCGGAGGATCATCGTCCTTTGGAGCAGGAGCAGGGGCTGGTTTTGGTGCTTCAGGTGGAAGGTCCAGTGGATACGCCGCCAATGGTGGATACGCTTCCAATGGTGGATATAGATACTAGAATTGTGCCAAGATTTTGATTTAGATATGTATTTATTATTGATGTACAAATGTATTTATGAATAATGATTCAGTAGGCGTAATAAAAGCCTGGTAAAAGATTTGTTTGTCTTATTTTACTAGAGTTATGTAATGCAAGTTTATTTGAGAATGTGTAATATGTAGATATGGGGGAGGGGGGAGCAAAACTGCGATGCTCCAATGGCAATTGAAACTGCAATTGCGATTTTTAAATCTCTGCGACTGTAACTTGCGATTGCGATTTTCATATTTAAATATTGCACTAGACATTCTATTCAGTGTCATTTTCTATCAAATAAAGTGAAAAAATACCGAGGGTACCGTTTAAAAATCAAAAGTTGTAGTCGTTTCCGGTGAAACAGGAAGTGATCGAAACGAATTGAATACGTCAATCAACCCTAATTTATGTCATATGTTTACATCCCAAATCTCGTTTTTTTATGAGAAATAATAAAAAAGTTATAGAGGCGAACCACTCTTGAGAAATACCCGGTATATTATGATTTTGGCCCTAGAAAAATAATACATTTTCTATAAATAAATAAAATCGAGAAAAAAATCAATCGATAGACAATCTTTAAAAAAGTTTACTATAAAATGTTTTAATGGACCACAAAATTACATTCGCAACAAAATCGCAAATCGCCTCCAACCAAACCAAAACTCCTAAAAGTTCAAACTCGCAGATAGATAGAAGGTTATCACACTGTGATTATCACAGTCCTAGTTTACATCACAATCGCAACTATAGTAATATTGGTTGACTAAACTGAAATCTCGCAAATAGAAAAAATCTCAACCGCAGTTTCCTATGAGAGCCAATCGCAAGTGGCTTGAATCGCAGTTGTAGTTGAATTTGTTGATCATCTCTAGTAATTTGTAACATAAAGAGACATAATCAATATTCTGATCAAATAATGAACAAATAAGGTCTGCGTTGAAATACAATATATATTTTTACAATAATTTTATCATGATTAACATATAACATAAAAAACTTAAAATACAGTACAGAGATATGTTTCGTGTTATTAACTTAAAATAAAGTACAGTGTATATATGTTGTGAAACATTCAAAGAAAACTCTCAAGACTTACGATCGAGAAAAATATAGAATAGTTAGCCAGTTAAACTAAACTCTCTCTAAAACGTTTTCAAATTTATATTTATTAATATTTAAATTTACACTTTTTTTCAAGACTGCATACTCTAATAATTCAGAATTATCGATTTGTGGCATATCGTGTTATTACAATAAGCCCTTCAATTGTTATCCACTTCTTTGACATCGATAAAAGTAAAAAACCAGAGAGTGTACTAAAACTCATTTATGTCTTCAAATGTTGGAGCACCATTGTACCCAGAACTCCATCTTTTTAATTTTCTAACAAAGTTTTGGACAAAAATAACATTATTAACCAACTCTTTGACAGATATATTAGTAAAAATACCAGAGAGTCTACTAGAAGTCATCCATATTTTTAGATGTTGATGAACTGAATCACCAGAAGCAATGTTGTATCCAGAAACCATGAATGAACTGTTTATTTTTTTTAACATTATATTAGACAAAAAAATAATAATTAACCACTTTATTGTCAAAAATAAAGGTAAAAATACGAGATGGTGTACCTCCTGGAGGCTATATGTGTTTTCAGGACCCCAAGACTTTATATTTTTAAGAATATATATGAATTAAATTTAATTAAAGGCTTATTTAATGACACATACCCTTTGATAATGTTTGAACTCTGAAGTCTCAAAGCATTAGCGTAACTAGCAATTTATCCTGGGGTGGATCTGGGAGGGCCTGGGGTTGAGCCCAGGGGAGGCCTAGGGCTTTTGTTTTTTTTAAAAATAAAAAATAATTTTTAAAAACACATTTTTTGAATAAAACGTTTACATGAATTTCTCTATCAATAAATTCATAGACTTGGTTATCAAACCGTGTACCCGTAGATTACTTAAATACCTACAAACTTTCTAAAAAATAAAATGAACACAATTTTTGAATAAAACAAAATAATAACTAAACAAAACTAGAAAACGTAATTTTACTGCATCACAAGCAAATAAAAATTAATATGTAGCCAAGAGTCATAACTCAGGATTTCTCTGGGGGGTGCTCAGTAATACCAGGGGGGGGGGGGCTAGGCCCCCCCTTGCGCCCCTGTAGTTACACCAATGTCAATAAAGTTGTGTAAGTCACTTCTCATTTTAATAATAAATAAATAAACATATTATTAATTGTTATAATTTCAGCAAATTATCACAAAATATAATCTATAAATAAAGGAAATATTTATAAATGTCAGTTCTTTATTTATCTCCTTAATAAATAGAAATAATAAACAACAAATTCAAGCAGGAAGAACCACACTGCTCTAATTTAAGCTAATTAATATTTCTTTTCAAAATGTTATAAACCAGTCCAGTGTCTTCATTTATTTACAAAAAATATTAATGGGTTCCTGGTTGGAGTTTGTGGTCCTATTACCATTTTTAAACCATCAAAATTCACCATGCAAATAAATTCTGTTTTTTTCTTTGAATTATTATACTATATGATTAAGTTAATCGTATGAATTATGGGTTTTATCGCACCCAGTAGCAACAAAGTTGATGCTATTTAATACAGATTTAATATCAGCTTTAGTATGGTGATACAAGGATATACGTAGTTTAAAATATAGAGTAGTTTTTTTATAAGAAGATGGCATTGCTTTGGTTTCTTTAATTATTATTGAAGCTGCCAATTTTTTTACTAGTTTACCATGATATCTTAACAATATACAGAGTTGGATATAAAGATATTCCCAATATTCCGTGGCCAAAGAACAACTACGTATGCTTGGAATCAAAATAAGTCCATTGGTTGATTGAACAGGCAAGTTTTTACTGCTAAAACTACATATAAATAATTCTGAAATAAGAATTTCCTAATATAAAATTTTCCTACCATAATATAATTCAAATTAATCAAAAATCTACGCAATAATTATGTTCGAATCGCTATTAAACATTTTACAATTATAGACATATAACTTGTAAAGATAATCGAATCTGTTGTTGCGGTTCAAAGGCTAAATTAAACACTTTCAATGAAAAGTAACTACCAGAGAAGAATTATACGAAAAAAAAAACAACATAAGTAGGAAAGGTCAGTTAGCACTGGCTATTCATAAAGATAAACATCTAAAAAATATGCGTGCAAGTTTTGTAACTGTCTGTAAGTTATTTATTTCACAAAGTAAATACCTTGAATGGTATAATTTTATATCCTTCTATATCAATGAAATTAAAAACTATATTAACCAAAATGAATATTTTAAATAAGAATTTATCAAAAATAAGTCAAATATGAAGAAGATCTTCCTCTTCATTTCTGAGACAAATCTAACTGTAGGTACTTTATTCTACTATACACTGCTCTAGTCACTTACTAGCGAAAAGTTTTTTGACCGAGATCTACCGCACGCTACACAACCAACTACACACACCGGAAAAATCTAGGGATATCATTTTATTAAAGTTAAAAATAAATGTTTTGAATAAACAACCACATATTTGTAGGCCGATTCTTTCTACTTCGACTGAAACGAAGTAGTCACACTAGTTATTTCTAAATTTGGGATATTTATAGAAGTGTTTGTGCATTTTTTGTCAAATGTATAAAAAGCACTAGATCAATTGTTCGAATTTAACCTGTACCGGCTATGTTTTTATGATAATTGGTCAGAATCCATTCAAATAACTCTGTTTAGTATTAAACGACATTATGGAGCGTAGACATCTTAACAGAGACGAAATGCTAAGGGCCATGGGTATGCTCGAAGCTGGAATGCGCCTTATAAGGCAATTTTAACAGTTACTATAGAAAAATAATTATTTTTATGATGTATATAAGTATGCACTGTTAGTGTAACCACAATTTATCGATACATTCCTCAAACAACTATGTTATTTTGATTGTTTTTAAATATCAACATCGCCCGTAGGAACATCAATAATTAATTAAATTTGACTGAACCCATCTCTATATCTGGCAGGCGTGACAATAGAATCAAGACCGTTCAAACAGAGTGAGAAGATCAAGATCGTTTTTGAAGCGGTCCCGACCCTGATGGAATGTCGATTTCGACCATTTCCGAATTCTGACATTTTTGTGTATCATCTCACGTAGGTTTTTCGAAAAAATAGGTGGGGTTTCGGTATATAAAATGGGTTTGATCAAAAATGATCATCATCACACGACAAGTGATCTTCTTCTAGTGACATACTGACTCAGCAATATCAATATGCAACAGGTAAGATTATTACTTAGGTTTCTTATTAATATATGTTTTTTGTTATATTCAATAGGTAACATACTTTAATTAAGTATTTGAAAAAAACTTAATAAATCTCAAGAAAACAAGAAAAATCTAACTTTAGTAAAATCCTACAATAAACCCCTCTAATTTTATTGTTATAATTCTACAGAAAACATACACACTCTATTCTAGTACTGTGTTCTTATATAGATACAGAGTGAGTTTTAGTGCAAATATTTTTAATCCACGAGGTTTTTTTCACTAAATTTTTTTTGGAAAATTTGGAATTTTTTAATAAATTTTTGGATGTTTTTTTAATTTTTAGTTAAAAAACATAATATATTCATAAATGGCAACATAGGTAATAGATTAAATTTACAAGAAAGAAAACCCAGTAAAGATCGAGTGGTTCTCAAAATTTAAGCAAAAAATATATTTCAAAGTAAAATAACTCGGTCACATTGGCGTAATTACAGGGGGGCCCGGCACCCCCGGGCACCCCTGTAATTACACGTACTGCTGGGCACCCCCCAGAGAAATCCTGAATTATGATTTTTGGCTACGTATTAATTTTTATTTGCTTGCGATGCAGTAAAAATGACGTTTTCTAGTTTTGTTTAGTTAATATTATTTTGTTGTGTTCAAAAAATGTGTTAATCTTTATTTTTTTAGAAAATTTGTAGTTATTTAAGTAATCTACGGCCAAGTCTATGAAATTTATTGATAGAGAAATTCATGTAAAATGTTTTATTAAAAAATGTGTTTTTTTAAATTATTTTTCATTTTTAAAAAAATAAAATCTCTAGGCCCCCCCCCCCTGGGCTCAAGCCCAGGTCCACCCCAGAATAAATTGCGAATTACGCTAATGCTCGGTTATTTTGGACTTGTTTGAAAAACGCTGGAAATGTGTTATTTAAAACTTTTACCCTTGTATACCGGGTGCGTCTCAAAAATGGCTCACACCTATAAGTTTTTTATTTTTTCAAATAGAAAAACGAGCTTTAGTATGTTAGTATATAACCTAAATTAGGATTGATTGACGTGTTCAATTGTTCTCGGCTACTTCCTGTTTCACCGGAAATAACTACAACTTTTGATTTTTAAATGACAAACTTGCTATTTTTTTAATTTATTCGAAAGAAAATGACACTCTGAATAGAATGACATATCAACTTTTGACATTTTTACATATGGTTTATTTGAAATTGTAACATGAAAATTTAACCCGAAATACCAAGTGCGTAGTACCAAATTATTTTTAAAAAATTATTTTTCCAAATATGCTAATGTGCCACGGGCATCTTTTAACCGACCAGGCAAGACACGAAAAACATTAGACGATCAAATATATTTTTCCAAGGCTTCTTCATTAAAAATTAGTGTTTTTAACACAGCCATGGCACTCTAGATTAAAATTTAAAATACAATTTTTTAAGCGAAAATGTCAAAAGACATTCTATTCAGAGTGTTATTTTCTTTTTAATAAATTGTACTGAAGCTGTGGTTGGTTCCTTGTGAAACATCGTTGAAATATTAGTATTTTAATAAAGCACGCTTTTAGATGTTTCAAAAAACTTTTAATAAGAGTAACTTTAACTCTACATATATGTTTCGGCTTGTTAGGCCTTTTTCAAGAGTTTTTTAAGAACTAATCGTCTAACTACACTGTAACTATATATATATTTGCTATTGGGGTGGGTTCAGAGAGTTTACAATAGGAGTAATAAAAAATGTGTTTAGAAATCCTTGTTGGTCGTTAACATTATTTTCGTTTTTAACAGATTTTAGTATGTCTAACTGTTCAATGTAATTTAAGCGTCTACCTTTTGTTTCTCTGTGTAGTAAGTTAATTGAGTTTTCATTAATTTTGTGATTATTTACTATACAATGAGTTGCAAGACCAGAACTATGCTGGAGATTATTAATAAACTTTACATGTTCTTTAATCCTTATATCTAAATTTCTACCTGTTTGGCCTATGTACACGGCATCACAATCATTGCAATCCACCCTATATACACCCGACTTATTTTTGACATTAGTTTTGTCTTTATTATTTAATAAAATTTGATCTAAATTTCTTTTATTTACGTTAATAGCTTTACATCCTATTTTATTGAGATTATTTGATATTTTGTTAGTTAAATTAGGAATGTAGTTTAAAAATCGATAATTGTTATTGTCTTTAGAATTAGCGGAATAAAAATTTTTCATTAATATTTTCTTTTGTTTTTTCTTTAGCATATTATCAATAAGGGAACACTTATATCCATTGTTGATGGCGATTTGTTTAATAATATTTAACTCTTTTTTAAAATTCTCTGGGCTCAGTGGAAACATTACTAATCTATGAATTAAACTATGAATTTTTCATTTTCTATCGAAAAAGTAGAAAAATATCGAGGGTGCCATTTAAAAATCAAAAGTTGTATTCATTTCCGGTGAACCAGGAAGTGATCAAACACAGTTGAATACGTCAATCAATCTTAATTTATGTCATATACCAAATCTCGTTTTTTTATCTGGAAAAATAAAAAAGTTATACCAGCTTTCGAGACCCACCCGGTATATCGTTCTTATACACAATACTTAGTCCAAATGGCTTCATGAATTAATGACTATTTCTTATAATTTCTCAAACTATACATAAATATTATAAATCTTATAAACTGTTCTTCCATAGATATAAATCTTTTATCTATTTAATTCGAATTGCATAAGACTGGTACAATAACTGTCCAAAGCAAGATGCATAAATTCATCCTATAGTAATGTTCCTTCCAAATAATAATTAATCAATTTTGTTTTTATAGCCGTTTTTGATATTTATGTCTGGTGATATATTCCATTATAGACTTTATTACTACACCACTAACCCAAATAAATGGCTTTAAACGATTGTTTAAATCAAATATACAAAAGTATCCTATATAAATGAATGTATTTAGAAAAAATCTGCAACTTTATAATATGTCGCAATCAAGATAATTTATTAAATCAAACTGCAAAAATTAAAAAAATATATTGTTAAAATTGCCTTATATCTATCAAAAATAGTAGATAAAATAGTACTTTAACCACAAGGGTAGATTAAATGATACTTTAACAGCGAGGATAGGTTAAAAACTTTATTTCTTCTGGCACGTTTTTTAATTGCTTCCATTTTTGAAAAATGTTGTATTCCTTTTCATAAGTTATTCGGGATTTAAATTGAAGTAGTTTGGATATGGCGTTTGTCGACCCAGCCTGAACATCTGTTGGTAATTTACTTATTTCGTTTTGAGTCATTTCTGGCTCGAATTCAATCAGCAATCCACACGAAAGAGAATTAAAAAATATTGACTCAAAACTGGCAACTAAAGAGACAGTTTTATTTATTTGTCAAAGTACATAGAAACCAATGCCAACCCAGCACAATATTTTTCTACTTCAAGTAATAAATTCCTTGAAATAATAATTTCTGAATATTTTTTAAAACGTAACTCGCTGTGGAAAAAAAATATTGTTTTATACACGACGATAGGTATAAAAGATAACTATTTTTTTTTCAAAGAAGTTACTTTTTTAGTAACATTTAATACTAGATTCAATCTACTGAGGTATTCATCGAGGAGACAGTGTCCCCTTGAAGACCCTGCGACGATCCAAAGATTTGGTTTATTTAAATCAAGGAAATCAAGGATTTTTTTTTATTTTTCTGGATCGTAAATTCTGAAATTTTTTTAGTTTAGTCCAGAACGTTTAGTTCAAGAAAATAAATCTTTTTAAATACGAAGTTTTGGTAAAAACTTGAATTTTTTATATAAGTTACTTTGAAAGATTTAAAAACGAATTGTAAAAAATGTTTATAAATTCAAACCCGAGAAGGGGTGAAATAAATAAATAAAACTATTTTTTCAAAATTTCTGAGAAACAGTGAGAACTAGGAAAAAAAGTTCAAATAAAAGTTGTAGAGCGTCAAATTTTACATAGGAATGATCTCTATACTTTTTTTGCTCAGATCAAAATTAACCGAGATTGGGTGGCTAGAAGCTAGGGGATGATAGTGGAAATTTAAAGAAAATTAAAAGTTGCTGAAAAATTCATATTATATATTTAACGTTTTTATTCAATTTGTTTGGAAAATTATAAATTTTAATTAAGATTTTTTAAATTCACCCCGAGAAGAAGTGAAAAATAAAATTAAAGTGTTTTTTTCCAAATTTCAAAAAAAAACGGTAAGGACTTTTAACAATTTTTTTTAACAAATGTTTCAATGTCCCCTAGCTTCTAGCTACCCTTTTTTTATAGATGGGAAACGCCTTTAGCGCCGGAGTGTGGGAGTCCCTCATGCGGGAGGGCCTACCCACTAAAAACCCATCTGTGCTCTAAGCTCGCCAATCTCGGTACCGCCGAAGGCATTTCATCAAGCTTAGAGACTTATCATTCTTCTATGTTGGTCTTGTCTGTACCCAGATCTTGTCTTTTTCGACCTTCGCCTTTTTCTTCATAATGTTCCTTAACATGCCGCAAATCGCTTCGATATTTTCATTCGATGTTGTTAGAAGGTTTCCGACGTTTACTCTAGTAATCTTCGTACCACATACTGTTTCTGCGTTTTCCCGTAAATTTTCGTATGCGTGACACTCAAATAGTGTGTGGTTAGCCGAGTCTGACACCTCGCAATACCAGCCTTGCGTGCAGATACTCGCCAAATACTCCATGGCCAGTCATCGCTTGCGTGATATAGTAGTCCGTGTTTGCTTGGTCGCATTTTATCCAATCTTTAATATTGGGTATGAAAGTCTTCGTCCATCTGCTATATGCTTTCCATTCCCATCGTGTCTGCCATTGCTCAAGTACTTTTGCTCTTGCTCCGGAAGGAAGTTCCATTTTGATATATTTGATTTCTTTCCTGGATCAGTAGACTGACTGGAGGTATCTTCGCAAGACTCAGTACAGCTACTGTTGGACATATGCAGTATGCCGTTGCAACCTTGAGTGCTTCTATTTATCCTTTCTAGCATGTTTTCGTAATGCTTGAAGCGCATGGATCTGTCCCAGATCGGCGATGCGTAGAGTATGGTCGAATGAACTACCACCCTATCTCACTCACCCTATCTCAGTTAATTTTGATTTGACCAAAAAAAGTATAGAGACCATTTTTATGTAGAATTGGAAACTACAACTTTTACTTGATCTTTTTTTTTTTTTAGTCCGTACCGTTTCTCCGAAATTTCGATAAAGTAATTTTATTTTACTCCTTCTCGGGGGTAAATTTAAAAAAAAATCACAATTCATTATATGGCTATATGGCCAATTCACTATATGACTATATCACCCTGACTATATGTCCAGTCCAAACCTGTATTAATATAAGATTTATTTTATTTTTCAGACCATTGTCATTTCCGCCATCTTGGGTTTCGCCGCTTGCGCCCAACTGAACAACCTTTACCTCCCTCCCAATCCTTCCTCCGCTGGTTCCCTAGGACCCAACAATGCTCCATTTGGAGGCGCTGCCGGTAGAAGTACCGGAGGTTCGTTCTCTACCAATCCCTTAAACAACGTACCTATCGTTAAGTTCGCTGCCGAAAATGAAGGTGAAGGAACTTACAGGTAAATAAAGGCTTTTTTGCAATCTATACTAATATATAAAATCCTTAAGTGACTGACTCACTGATTAATCACGATCCAGCTCAAACCACTCAACGTAAGAAGCTCAATTTTGGTATACAGGTTGATTCTATTGTGTAGAGGTTCGATGAGAAGGGATTTTTCTAAATTCCAGTTCCAAGGGGGTGAAACCACCCCTCAAATATTACAATATTTGTTATTTAAAAAACGGTCAAGTTTCCGAAAAAACGCTTAAACACGTGTATTTTATTTTGTTTTTTTACATATTTTAAGATTTTTAAAAAATGTATACAGGGTGTTTCAAAAAATCTGGTCATTGATTAATCACGATCCTGCTTAAAGCGCTTGACGTAAAAATCTGATTTTTGGAAAACGGATTGACTGTAGGGTGTAGAGGTTCGATAAGAAGGGATTTTTCGAAACTCGAATTCTAAGGGGGTGAAACCACCCCTCAAATATTAGAATATTTTTTATTTAAAAACCGGTGAGTTTTTCGGAAAAACTCTTAAACTCGTATATTTTATTTTGTTGTTTTACATATTTTAAGATTTTTTAAAAATTTAAACAGGGTGTTTCATAAAATATGACCATTGAGTAATCATCACGATTCCGCTTAAACTGCTTGACATTTAAAGCTGATTTTTGGTAAATGGATTTACTGTGAGGTGTAGAGGTTCGATAAGGAGGGGTTTCTCAAATCTCAAATTCCAAGAAGGTGAAAACGCCCCTCAAATATTACAATATTTGTTATTTAAAAAACGGTTAGTCTTTCGGGAAAACGCTTGGACACGCATAATTTATTTTGTTTTTTATATATTTTGATATTTTTAAAAAAAATCATACAGGGTGTTCCAAAAAGTTGGGTAAATAATTAACCAGGTTTCAAAATAAACTGCTTGACGTAAAAAGCTTATTTTTGGCAAACGGATTTTTCGAAAGTCAAATTCCAACGAGATGAAACTACCCCTCAAATATTACCAAGTTATATAATAATATCCCCATATTGTTTTTTCTCATGCTGACATAAATGTGAGAAAATTTTATCATCACCATTACAAACGATTAATTAGGCGCGAACAAAGTCGTAAAAAAATATTTCTTACACTCGTAACTGATTTCAAGTAAACGAACCTTGAGCCTCGAACCTAACCTAACAGTTGAATGAACAAAATTTCAAAATATAATCCATAAAAATAAAGAAACATTTCATTTTCAGATACAACTACGAAACAGGCAACAGCATCACCGCCGAAGAACAAGGTGACGCTCGTGGTGATGGTACCAAAGCCCACGGTTCCTACTCTTACACCAACCCCAACGGAGAACACGTCTCGATCACCTACACAGCTGACGAGAACGGCTTCGTTCCCCAAGGATCCCATATCCCCACTCCACCCCCAATTCCCGAAGCTATCCTGAAAGCCCTCCAAGAAAACGCAGCTGCTGAAGCTAGAGGAGTCTTCGATGATGGTCAGTACCATGGAGAAGGTTTGAGTGAGGCACAGTATCATGGGGAAGGTCTAGCTGAGGCAGCTGCAGGTGCTGAAGCTAGTGGAAGAGCTGGAGCTGGAGCTAGTGCTAAAGCTGGAGCAAGCGCTGCGGCAAGGTATGCTGCCAATGGTGGTTACAGATATTGAGTCAAGAAGAACTGAGTTGTACAAAATCTTAATTTATGAAATAGATATAACACCCAATAAACACCAATTAAAAAATACGCAGTTGTTATTATTTTCTTTGTATATTATAAGTAACTATCTATCTACAGGTTAAACCAATTAATGTATTGACCATACTATAGAAGAATAGTATATTGTCTTATTAGGAGTAAAAATGATACTTTTTGTAGCGAGGCTGTATGTTTGACATACAGGCGAAGGCAAAAAGTCATTTCTACTCGGAATAGAACATGCTATTTTTTTTCAAACGCCACAAATAATTTTTTAAACAGTTTTAAACGGTCCAAATAATATAAAAAAAATTAAAAGTAATACCTTATAAGTAATAATACATAATAATACAGGGTGTCCCAGAAATAAGTGCAAGTATTTTAAGGGGTGGTAGATCTCGATAAAAGAAACATATTTTCTCTTTATCGTTTTTCAAATAAGTCAAAAATAACGGAGTTATTTTACATTGAAAATTTTCAAAAAAAATGATTTTTTGCTAAAATTTTGAGAACCACTGGATCTTTTCTGGATTTTCTTTCTTGCAAATTTAATCTGATACCTATGTTGCCATATTATCAAGAAATTATGTTTTTTAACTAAAAACTAAAAAAAATTCCAAAAAATTCTTCCAAAAATTTCGAATTTTCAATTTCTTTTTCAGGAAAAAAGCCCCCTAGGCGTGTTTCTGGGGTTGAGCTATACTACCAGTTAAAATACTTGCATTTATTTCTGGGACACCCTGTATATCGAGAAACTTGACACTGTATGTCAGTTTAATAATATATTTTCGAACGTTTAGCTAGGGCTTTAGGCGTAAAAGTGCTTTACTTTTATGCCTAGGCATTAATGTGATTTTTTATATTGTCAATCACGTCGCAAAAATTAATACCTGTGTGACGTTTGAAAAAAAACATACATCAGTAACTATAACTACTCTTTCTAGAAATGTAAATACCTACGTTTTAAATATTATTATTTAAATATTTCTTGAACTAGTACTTCTTAAAAAATAATAAGTATAGGAAATGCCACAGAATTTCAAACAAAAATGTCAGTATGACAGATACCCTTGAAATCAATAATTTTGGGATAGGTAGCCTAATCAAAAATAGGAGGATCTCAACAAACAAAATCAAGACAATTCAATAAGAAGATGTACAATGTACCTAGCATTGAAAAAAATAATTGCGAACTTTATATATTGTCTGAAACATCCTTGTAATAAAAATTTTAAAAATTACTTATCACTGTTTTAAATTATTGTTATCTATTGTAATTATTTCGACAAAATAAATTCTTCTAAAAAGTATTGAATTAAAAATTCGTTTTTAATTCAATACTAATAAAATTTCATTGCACATACATTTATAAATATTAGAAGTAGATATACATATAGCAGCAACATATCAGAAACATGACCAAAAGCTTTCGTCAGGGATGTTGTCTATCGCCAACTCTCTTCAAAATCTACCTCAATGAAGCCTTAAAGAAATGGAGAAGATCCTGCAGTGGAATGGGAATAAAACTAAAAAATGACACCTACTTATATACTCTTCATTTTGCAGATGACCAAGTGGCAGTGGCCCAAGATAGGGAAGACCTTGAATTCATGGCGAGGAAACTTTTTAAAGAATACGCAGAGTGGGGATTAACTGTTAACTGCAGTAAAACTAAATATATGTGTATCGGTATAGAGGGAACAGATTTAGAAGTGGACAACAGCTGCATAGTACAATATTGTTCAGATTATACCTACCTCGGAACAAAGATTAGCCAAAGTGGACGAACTGAAGAAGAAATATTGGAGCGAATAATTAAAAGGAAAAGAGTTATAGGATGCCTAAACTCACTATTATGGTCAACAAACATCTCTATCGAAAGAAAACACCTTTTTTATTATTTATTATTATTTACACACTAGAAAGCGGTATAAAAATACCGAATAGTCTACTGTCTTTTTATGTTGCGCGTAATTTTTTCGAGTTTACTGGCCGTAATGCAAATGTACAGAACTCAAGATATTCATTTCTTGATCAATTTTGTTTTTAAATGAGTTGAGAGTTGGTACTGAAACACTTTCTTCTGACAGCGAGTTCCACGGGTACACTATGCGGTTAGTCAAAAAAATTTTTCGCTGGAGTTTGGACGATCTTTCCTTTTCCAGGCGTCTGCTGTGGCCTCTAAGTTGTGGAGTTTGGCAAGGATGGTATATATTTAATGGGCAAGTGTAGAAACAATTTAGAATTTTGTAAGTCTCTATCAAGTCCCCCCGCAAACGCCTCTGTTTTAATGTGGTGAGATTTAACATCGCAAGACGATCTTCATACTCTAGATCCTTAAGTTCATGGGGCATTTTTGTCACCTTGCGTTGAATTTTCTCGATGAGATCAATATCCTTCTGAAAATAGGGACTCCATATTATTTGACCATATTCTATTTTGGGTCTAATGTAGGACTTGTATATCTTTAAAATAAGATCAATAGAGCGGTCTTGAAATGCTCTTTGAATGAAATAAAGAAGAGAATTTGCTTTTTTAGTAATCTTTGATATATGCACATACCATTTTAGGTTTCCAGTAACTGTAATCCCTAGATCTTCCTGTTGTTCTACATGTCTTAGACTTAATTCATTTAGGGTGTAGGTTTTGTGCGTACAATTCATTCCAATGCTAAGAACAGTGCATTTGTCTTCATTCAGCTTCATTCTCCATTGTTTGGCCCAGGATTCCACCAACTTTAGATCATGCTGAAGATTGACGTAGCTCGTTGGGGATTTGCATATAACTTTGTATCATCCGCAAAAAATATGATATTCGTTTTTATGCCTCTTGCCAGATCGCTGATATATAGGAGGAACAACAGTGGGCCCAACACAGAGCCTTGAGGAACACCGCTGGTTACTTTGTGTTTAGTTGAAAGAGATCCGTTTATTCTGACTTGGAAGTAGCGTCGGGTTAGGAAGTTTGATATAAGTTTGAATAAATTATATTATAATATATATAATAATTATATAAAGAAGCATCTTGTGGGGTACTTTATCAAATGCCTTTTCAAAGTCAAGATAGATGAGTACCAGCAATTACAATGCAATATTTAAAAGTGTTGTACTGTATGGATGTGAAACCTGGCAAATAAATAAAACTTTAGAGCGTAAACTACTGGCTCTTGAAATGGATTTTTGGCGAAGATCTGCCGGAAAGTCAAGAATAATTAGAGAGATCATGTGCGTAAAGAAAACTATCCTCGATGAAATCGAACAACGCCAACTAATATGGTATGAACATGTAGAGAGAATGGCTGACGAACGTCTACCAAAACAAATCCTAAAATGGACACCGGCGGAAAGAAGAAAGAAAGGAAGACCTAAAGCTACCTGGATTGAGGGCATTAACCGAGCCATGTCCGAAAGAAATTTACTTCCAGGAGATTGGGAAGATCGGAGGCAATGGAGACTGGGAACCGGAAGGCGTAGAACGCTATAAAACCGGATATATAATATTAATAAGATATTAAGGTTTTTCCAATTAAAAAATCCAGAAGGTCAGACAACAAACTGATTCCGGTTTCCGATTTTTCCTTTCGAGGTACTAAACCTAAAAAATGTTAAGAAGTATTTATTTTGACCTGATCATATCTCATTTCAAAACAAATAAACTAGACGTTTAAAATAGAAAAAGACAACCTGAGAAAAACACACGGCTATGCTGCTCATTATCAATCGATTGTTATAATATGATTATATAACTCAAAATCTAGGTTAAAAGCCAGACAAATTCAGTAATGAACGCTTTATGCAATGCACAGTGTGAGAGAAAGAAACTATGATCTCAGATTTAATAATATTTACAGATGAGCACAGTGCAGGTACATATTGAAAAAGAGCGATCTAATATTTCAGAAACTTTGACTTCAAAAGAATTAATTTATTTTAGCTTGTGAAATAGAGTATAGATTTTGATTGAAATTTAAATTAATTTTGTGATACAGTTAAGAATAATTTATTATACAGGGTTGTTTACCACATACGACACAGAGTATTGTAGCTAAACGATTAGATTTTTACAAATTATAAGTTTTGGGTTCGTTAAAGGACTATTAGAGCTACAATTTAAAAATATTTTTACAAGATACAGAGTGTCCCAAATAAGTGAAACATATTATAGTTGTATTTTTTAAATGGAACACCCTGTGTATTATTCTGTTTTTAAATTCTACGATTGAAATAAAGCTAAATTTGGTTAAATGTATCACATTCAAACCTTACCGTTTTTCAAATATTTTCAATTTTGTGAAATTGCAGTAAAAAATTTAAGACTTCATTTCTCCAAGGGTATCAAAGTTTTTAATACTAAATATTTACTGAAGATTACTTAATGATCAGATATTGTGTTACAATAATAAAAATTATACTACCTTATACAGAGTGTCCAAGAATTTATATTAAATAACTACTAGCTTTAAACGACAATTACTTGATTCATTTAAATAGAACACCCTGTGTATTTTACGAGAATCAGATGCACAATTTAATTGTCTATCAAATTGCATTATATCATTTTTTACCTATCTCTTCAAGTTTTCGTAGAAAATGCATTCTCTTATAATTTAGACCTCATTTATTAATATACCCATGGAATATTGACATTTTAGATTATTTTTAAAGATGTAAGAAATTTTCAAAGAATACAGATACTAATATTGTCGATATAGTTCGGTTTTTTCATTAAAAACTGTTCAAATATTTTTTGTTAAAGAGGAACAATTAATATGTTTCCAGTATTCAAACTATATTAATATTAATAATATAATAATTGCTCCAAATACTAAAAAACTGATGTATGTAGTATAATTTTTATTATTGCAACACAATATCTGATTAATAAATAATCTTCAGTAAATATTTAGTATTAAAAACTTTGATACATTTGGAGAAATAAAGCCTTAAATTTTTTACTGCAATTTCACAAAATTGAAAATATTTCAAAAACGGTAAAGTTTAAGTGTGATAAACCATCAAATGTAACTTTATTTCAATCGTAGAATCTAAAAATAGAATAATATACAAGGTGTTCCATTTAAAAAGATACAACTATAATATTTTTTACTTATTTGGGACATTCTGTATCTTGTAAAAATATTTTTAAATTGTAGCTCTAGTAGTCCTTCAACAAACCCAAAAACCTTTTTGTAATTAATTAGTAATAGTAATTAGTAACAATTTGTAAAAATCTCATCGTTTAGCTACAATACTCTGTGCCGTATGTGGTGAACAACCCTGTATATAATATATTAAGTATGTAAAGATGTAATTTATGATACCATATGAAATAAAAACAATTTACAAAAGCTTGTCATAAATGTTAATTAAAATCTCACCGATCAAATTACAACCAGTATAAACAATCTTATTTACTTCTGCTGTCAGAAAAAAAAACGTAAATAAACAAACCCATCATAACTGAACTTTAACATCTCTATAACATATTAAATATATCGTCGCCTTTTTTCATAAATAATTAACATAATTAAAAATAACCGAAAACCACTTGATAAAGAGTAAAAGTGGACCCATCAAAAACCGTCCCAAACCTTGACTGAAGAAGAACCCATAATCTAGATCTACCGTCGTAGTCGTACCAGATCCTTGGATGGTTCTCAAGGTGGTTCCTCTGCGTGTGGCAATCGAAATCTGTGGTATTTACTGACGTAAACAAATTAGTCTAGTTACGGAACAACTAGAAAAAATTAAAAACGAAGAAATCGTTTAGTTGTTGGAGCTGTTCGAAAAATTTGACATTAAGCAAACTAACGTCTGGATGTGAGTTAATTGCTCGTAAAGTTATAATTACTGCTGTTAATAATGGTGAGAGAAAAACATGGGTATAGATAATCGTTATTTATTGACTTTTCGTACTAGTATCGTTAATACTATGAAATAAACTAAAATACTGGATATTAAAAATGTTTTTAGACCCTGTAATAAATCACAATATTCGTGTATTAGTATATTGGAGAGACTAAACATCCTTTAAGTCGACTTAGCGAGCACAAAAAAACATGTATAAAAGATGAAACAATGAAATTAGGTATTGCAAACCATATTTGGTCAAAACAGCACAATATAAAGTGGTTAGCAGCTCGGGTTATCCACAGGGAGCCTCATTAGAAAAAGCGTAAATTTAAAGAGGCCGTTTTTATTGCAAGCAATAACAACATTTTTAGGAATCGTAGTACGGAAATATCGACGATATGGCAAACCCTCATAAAACGCACCAATAAAGGAATTCTAATTGGATAACCTATCGGTTAACCTGCACCCAACTTCTTCACAGGTAAATATCTGGTTGTAGTTTAAAAGCTCAGTAGTTTAAGGAATTAGGCTGTATTCCGTTGCAAAACCAGGCGAACCAGACCGGTAAACTACGGTAAAGTGCAGTTCCTGAAAAACATCGGTTTGATACGGAACGGTTTGGTAAAATACTGGAAACATCAAAATGTTGACGTTTTCTAAATTCCAATACCTCTATTATAAAATTTATCTTTTATGCATTTTTAATGTACCTGTTCTCTGCTTTTACGTTTGCTTTTTCTTTTCAATGGAGTTTAATATTGAAAAGTACTTTATTAATAAACTGTTAAACTCGTTAGACAGCTCAAGTGAAGATTTGCAAGTCCAATATTAAAATAAAATAGATCAATAATAAATAAACAAATCTAATCAATATTTATATTTTTAAACGGTTTTATTTAGCTCGACCCGTACGGTATTTATTTATTTGGGTCAAAATTAGAAATTGAAATTTAAGTACCTTCCTGTTGTCAGATTGATCTGAAATTTGGTACACACCTTTAGTTCCGATGACAATACAATATAGTAATATCAATAACATTGTAAATCTAAGATGGCCGCCGGTACAAAATGGCGGATTTCATATTTTTCCACAACCCCCTCAATATGGGTATCAAATGAAAGGGCTACACTAGTAGAATACTGTGGTTATGACAAAATTTAAATTCCAAGATGGACGTCGTTACAAAATGGTGTATTAGGTGAGGGCATGAGTAGTCGTGTCCAGAACAGTTGTGTCCAAGATTATGTGACGTTAGAAGGACAGATAAAAAAAGTAGGTGATTAGATGTACCTACGTAGTTAGCGGTAGCTTTACCACCCAAGTTAAGGTAATAGGTTAAAACGTGCTGAGAACTGTATGGCATTAGGGTGGCTAAAAATGTAATGTCGCAAGCGTGTTCCCCTCAAGATTGGGCGCCTCTTGTGTATATTATAGTCTTGCCCCTCTACTGGACCTCTGGGGGGGTCGACCGTTAAAATGTCCATTACTCGTGGGAATAACATGGAAACAATAAATAAAAAAACAAACAAAAATAAATTATCAGGTAAAAAACCATGTAATAATGATGCACTAAATGAATTAAATAGAATGAGGAATATTCGGTAGGCATTTCCGTTAAATACTAAAAACTAGAAAATAAAAAATCAGTAAAAAAACTTTTAAGTTAAACGGTTTTATCTTATGTGCACTGAAAACTAGAAAATAATAATAACAATTAGGTATTTTGAACTTCTAGTTCAGAAATATTTTAGTACTAGGCAGAATAGCTTTTAGGCATATTAGACTAAAATAAAAACGCGGGGCCCCTCTGAAATCCTACCTATGGCAAAGCATATCTTTATACTTTGGTAGATCATGAGCTCGGCGTTCGCTGGTGAAGCCGCCACGGCTGGTTATTGATTGTCAAAATCTCCAGTTACGATTATAGTAAGTCGATGCAATCCACACATAGTATAGAAGAAAGTATTACAGCAATTGTTAATGGGCCCCACGTTTTTATTTTTTAGTCTAATATGCCTAAAAACTATTCTGCCTAGTACTAAAATATTTCTGAACTAGAAGTTCAAAATACCTAATTGTTATTATTATTTTCTAGTTTTCAGTGCACATAAGATAAAACCGTTTAACATAAAAGTTTTTTTACCGATTTTTTATTATAGCTTACAAAACATTCACGATTACTTGTTGTCTTGGTTTTCATATTTTCTTTAAATGTTTCTGACTTTAAGAAACAATGGCTGCATGATAAGTTTAAACAGTCCTAAAAAGTCATTCTATTTAGTTAATGAAATTTATTTACCTTTACTGCCCACCTCTATTGCTTATGGATGTAAATAGAAAATATTGTAACAAATTTTAGAAATTAAATGAGAATTTCACTCGAACTCCCAATATTTGCTTAATTTCTCTCACATAAATGACATTGATTGACAAAGAAAAATCAGAAAAACCAGCCTTCTCGCGCTGGTTAATTGGTGACAGTTATTACCGAATTTTTCAGGAACCGTGTTCCGTAATAAGAAAAGTTTCAGGAAACCGATAGAAACGGAACATAAAACCATATCCAAAGTAAGCAACGGAATACACACCTTTAGTTTTGTTTACTCTTGATAACGGTCAGTGATCGTTCTGACCGAAACGTTGTGTTAATCAAAAATAAAGAAAGACAATAAAAGCCCGAAATTATTTTAGTTTCAATACTGAATCATTGTCTGTCACATTGAAAATCACAATACAGTAGGTATATCATTAAAGATTTAGTAATCAATTAGAAATATGATTGGTCTTTAAAGACATTTAGAAAAAACGTTCGAAAATTGATTTTTTTTTTAAATTATAGTGGGTGGTGAGGATGTATTACTGTCTGTCAAAAAAAATCATCAATCATCATTACATCATTCCTTTAATCACCTATGCTTAACCTAGATCGAAATGTTGCTCTAGGTTAAATACAATTAATTTCGTTCTAGTTTTCATCATTTTCGTTATTTCTTTAATAGAAAAATATTAATAAAAAATTATGCAACATATTTTTAAATAAATTATTGATTCTCGATTTCCTTCATATAAAAAATTCAGACCTAGAAAAATAAGTAAACATAAAGGTATACTAACAAATATACAGGGTGGTCCGAACTCTATTCCGGAAACTTCGGCAGCATATTCTGCAGATAAAAATAAGTAAAAAAGTTCAGTATAAATGTATGTCCTAAAATGCTTAGTTTCGGAGATACAGGGTGTAGAAGTTTAATTTTTATTTCAATTTTTTCCAAATAATTTCTGAAGTAACGTCAATATTTGGATGAAAATTGGTATCTGGTAGTTTTTTCAACATGAGAAATTTGATTTTGATGTCAATATGGTTCCTACTTGTAGACGGCGCCACCTGCATATTTTTTAACTGATTTGAAGAGTAATAACTTTTCGTTCCTGCGTACCTGTATAAAACTACCGAGTGAAAAAATATACATTCAGGACGTTGTTTACCTAAAAAAGGTCCCTTGGTCAGGTTAGGTGGTTAGTGTGTTAATTGTTATTTACCAAAACAAGATACAACTCTATAAATATAATTAGGATATTACTCAAAAAGAACTACATTGAAATATGTTTCTCTCAAAATCCCATAACCAATTACCATCTCAAAACAAGCGGTATATTCGCGCGTCTAGCGAAATTAAAATGCCAAAAATAAAAAAAATTGGAGAATCGAAAACACCAACAGAATAGAAATATTTCAAAACTTGTCTTGAAAGCGGCGACCGGTCGCCAGAAATTCCCACAATCCTTCTTCATCATCGTTGATATTTCGAGGGGATTCCTCATAATGCCAAACGGTATGTCGCTGCAAAAAAACCACGAACCTTAAAAATAATAGATAACATACTACATTTTTGAAGAGGCATTAGAGTTGTACTTCCGTCTAGAATTTCGTTTTATTCGGAATATGCCTTTAAATGTTATTTGCAAAAATCTATCTTCAAATTAGTAAAAATGGTCCAGTAGTTCAGTAATATTATAGCTCAAATTGCGATATATCCGACAAAATTCATAAAGTTTTCAAAATTGGTGGAAATAATCAGGACATCATATGTATTAATAAACTGAAAAGTTCCCACCCCTAAATAGTGTGCGTCATCCCCCAGGACATCGTTTGTACCCGCATTTTGAGTTTTTTTAGATAATCTCGGCAACGGTGCAATTCTCAAAAAAAAAAGAATTTTAATATACGTTCTTCTCTCACATTCCTCTACCCTTATAAAAAGGGTGATTTGTACTTATTTCCACATCACCCTAGAGGGAGATTTGATGCGTTTATTTAGATTTGGTATTTGATGCGTTTTTTTTTAAAGTGGTATCCCCTGTAGGCCTAATCAATTAATTATCAAATATTAACTAGTAATCTTCGTCATCTTCCACAGGTTCAACATTCAAGCATGACTGTCCATGGCAATGATAACATATTGTAGAGCAACGCAAGCCTGCTCTTCTTCAGCTACATCTGTATTCGCACCCTAATTTGCATGAACATGAAATAAGCGTTAAAACAGATGCGGGGGCTGGCTCTTTGTTTGTCATTGTGGGGTTAATATACCGCCAACATTTTTCCACCCCAGTCGGTAGGTTCGAGCATCAAAAACCCTTTTTATAGGGGTAGAAGAGTATTCTCTCAAAAACGTATATTAAAGTTCTAAAAGTATAATTTAGTGGATTATGTAGAACTAAAGAATTATATTAGACAACTATACTATTTAAAAAATGTTTACATAATCCACCGTTTACAGCCAAACAATACCAAAAATTATTATCTAAAGTTGCAATCTAGCTGTAGGTAGTATTTTCCTTAATTATACCGGGTGAATCTTAAATAAATGCAAATATTTTCAGGGCTTGGTAGATCTCGATAAAAAAACATAATTTCTCTTTACCATTTTCAAATAAGTCAAAATAACCGGGATATTTTGGTTTTCAAGAAATTTTGGTTCAAAAAATTGGTTTTAACTTAAATTTTGAAAACCACTGGATATTTTCGGGGTTTTCTTTCCTGTAAATTCAATCTACTACCTAATAACATTTTATAGGTAACTAAAAATTAAAACAAATCCAAAAAAAAAATATTTTTCGCAAAAAAAAACTCTTATACGTGTTTCTGGGGTCGAAACCCCTAAAAATATTTGTACTTATTTAAGACTCACCCTGTCTACGTATATAACTTTAAAAAATAAGGAGTTGTTACGCTTGGAATCATCGATTAGATATTGGTGTGGGTTAAAAACGTAAACAGTTCTGCTATGGTTAAAACCAATAAGATTATATGCTCATCTTTGTTGAGCCTGTTATTCATTTTAATATCTATGGTAAGACGCCTGTCGGTGGAAAGAAGAAAATAAAACAAGAACCGTTTAAGATGAGCGACTATCTTGGTGTTACCTCATAGACGCGAGTTTATGTAAATATGGTCATGTTACATTACGATCTTTCGCAGATGAATGGAACAGCGCGTATAATCGATTATAGTTAGAATAGAGAACAGAATTAATTACCAGTTTAGAACAACATTTTTTTTTAATAATAGTCATATTGAGAAAATAATAGTAATAATTACTTGTAAAAGCTTTAAGCATAATAAAGTTCTTGTGTAGGTACATTTTTCCTATACAAAGTCCTATGTTTAGATTTACTTATAAATCAAAATAGTAGATTTCTTCTTTATCAGCCTCGTTTCATCCATCCAATGTTGGACATTGGACTTAAATTCACGCGGCAACCCACCTTGAACCTCTCGCAAATCGGCCGCTATCCACTTCTCAACATCCCTCATCTCTCGGTGCTCTTGTTCTGTCCATCCCTGCGCGTTCCATGAAAGTTCCATGACAAGGGGCCGGATTTGGCCCCAAATGACTCGGGTTTGTACGCCTTCGCCCCTACAAAGCGGCGGTTTGCGGATTTTTTGCGTTCGAGAGCCACCACGTGCTTACCGAAGCGAACTGACCTGGATCGTGGGGCTACGCGGGGCTCATTAGAGAGAGTCCTTGGGCGGAATCTCTAAAAAAAGGCAGGTTACGTTACTGCGTTTTTATGTGGCTGCGAAAATGTTAGGGAGTTGTGACTGTGTTTAAGTGCTGTAGAGTAATTGGAAGGGAAATTGAAACAGCTGCTTATTGATTTTGTTGAGCGATTAACAATGAATGAAATGGTTGGTTATTTCGATTTTGATAGTTTTCTTGTTCATAAATTTACAAAATTCAAATATTTATCGGATGTTACCACTAGCGTCAAAACAAACCAAAAATTAAATATGATTGACAGGTTTTTGTTAAAAAAAACGTATTCGGCACAGGTTCGATTATGTTTCCATTAAAATGGAGGAATATTAATAAAAGCTGAATTTAAGAAGCACGACAAGGCGTTACTTTCACCTAAAAATGGATCCATTCCAAAAGAAATTAAGTTAATCTAAGTTTTTTCTTGCTATGCAATCTCTAGCCAATCTCATCCAATGTCTTTCTGCTACTGTTCTCGATCTATTTCTCTTTTGGTCAACCAACACTACTTGTCGTTTACCTTGGTGTCCATAGTGTGAATTTTTGGTACTTCTACAGGTTTGCCACTCTTCCCATTACATCTATTAAGCTGTTTTTTCTCCCACGTATATTTTGCCTCTTAGGGTGACTCTTAACTTGATTCTCTCCATAACTCTTTACAACTCGGAGTTGTTCTGCTATTTTTCCTGTAATTATCATAGTTTCTAAGCCATACCCTTAAGCACAGGAGGGCGCAGC
>NW_022146225.1:747089-750273 GCF_002938485.1 Sitophilus oryzae | reverse complement strand
ATTGCTTCCATTTTTTGAAAATTTCTTGTATTCCTTTTCATAAAGTTAATCGGGATTTTAATGGAAGTAGTTTGGATATGACGTTTGTCGCCTCAGCCTGAATATCTTTTTGGTAATTTACTTATTCCGTTTTGAGCCATTTCGGTTGCGAATTATTATATTTATTTGTCAAATTACAGAGAAACCAACGCCAACCCAGCACAATATTTTTTCTACTCGTAATAAATTCCTTGAAATAATAATTTCTGAATATTTTTTAAAACGTAACTCGCTCTAAATATAAGTATTATTAAATGACATATAAAGTGTTAAATTCAACGAGCGTAACCATAGTTTATCGATATATAATTACAAGATATATGACTTTTATATATTTTTATATTATTTGCAATGTATGAAGTTGTTTAAAAAATTATTTGTGGCATTTGAAAAAAAAAATAGCTTGTTCTATTCAGAGTAAAAATAACTTTTTTCTACGATCGTGCAAAAAGTAGCTATTTTTTACACTATCTACTCTTTTACAAGTCAAAATTTTTGCTGTCCATCAAGTACCTTAGTAAATTTTTCAAACTGCAACATTAAAATTAAAATGAACTCAAAAAAAAGTTATTAAAAAAAATAAAAGTGTCGTTGTTAGTATTAATATTATTCTGTGAATTAGGTACTGTAAAATATTTTTAATAAACATTTAAATAAGAATTTTGATTCGATTTGTAGAAAAAATGTTCACTCGGCATGATTGCAGCTCTCGACTTTGTCTCAAGCTGCAAAACTCATGCGTCGTGTAACAAATATGTTATTTTTGAACTATTATAGTTTAAATGTTAAATTAACATTTTTTATCATTGTGTTGAACCCCATACCTAAGTATATTTATTTCTGAATGATAAAATCACGAATTCTCTGCTTTCAATACATCAATATTAAACCTGAGAACGTTTCCCTCGAATTTAACACACTACTGTCCCCTTTGTGTCGTGTCCCCTTTCACCACACGGTCCCCTAGCACGGTGTTTCCCCCCTACGCTCGTCGGTAAAGGACAGGCCGTCCAAGATGGCGACCGTCCGACCAATGGCCACAGAGCATACTAGCGGGGCAGGATGTCCAGTTAGCGTGCAGCTTTGCTCCGAACACAAAGAAAGGAAAAAAGGGGTCACGCAGAACAATAGAATTGCGTAGAGTGTGGGAATGAACCCCATTGGCGGAACGCCACTGGAAGACGGTGAATAGAATCGATGCGGAGCATGGGTGTAGGTGAATTTTGTTGGCTGAATGAAATATTAATAATTTTTGAGACAACTGTTGTCCATTTTTTTATATCTTGCAATGTTGTTGTTTACATTTCAAAGGAATTTCAGTTAAAGAACTATTTTATTTGAATAAAAGCAGGTACTTGGTACTTGAATACACAGTGTCAAGATAAAAAAAGACAAAATAAGGCCAATCGATAATAAATTTGTAATTATTTCTTGTGAAACTAAATTGCTTTGGATGTATTATTAATACCATATAATCGAAAAAAAAAAAACGGCGTCAAAGACGGATGGGGAATGACAATCGATAAACATTTTGGCGAGATCAATTTCTAGTCATTTATTAAAAATTGCCATTAAAAATAAAGAAGAGTAAAAACCAAGTCTAGGACTCGACCTCGCCAAAATTGTCATCGATACCCAGCTGTCTTTGACGCCGTTTTTTTTTTCGATTGTATTGTTTCCATACCTGTAGACAAGATCTCTGGAAATAGGGTTGTCTCTTCATAGGACAATTTCGGGTCATTGTAAGATATAACATTGTAAGACATAATATCCTAAAAAAACATAAATTTTTACTTACAAGTATAATTGTGTTGTCTTTGACCTTTACTCATATGTTTTTAAGCGGTATATACAGAGTGAGTCTTAAATAAGTGCAGAGATTTTCAGGACAGGTAGATCTAGATAAAAGAAACATATTTTCTCTTTGCCGTTTTTCAAAAAAGTCCAAAATAACCAAGTTATTTTACTTTGAAAATTTCCAAAAAAAAAGATTTTCTGCCAAAATTTTGAGCACCACTAGATCTTTTCTGGATTTTCTGTGTAATTCTTGATACAAAAAAAAACGGCATCCAGTTGGCTTATAAATGACGATCGATGACATTCCCCATATAATTTTCCATATAAAATGACAGCGATCTTCATTTTATAGCCATCGCTAACGCCGTTTTTATTCGATCGTATTGTCAGATATTGTATTATTTTTTATACGAAATATAATAATAATTCTAATTTTTAGAGGTTTCTACTGGATCAGTCAGCCATTTCTGTGACGCTACTTCACCAAAATTATGGATTCACCACAATTACAGAACTATAGATCCATAAACGAAAAAAATATATAATATGAAAAAAATATGTAAACAATAAATTAATTATATTAAAGCAGATATGTATCATTTATTCCATTATTACCCTTTGTTTTATTAACTAATTATATCCATCAATAAAATTATAATTTACAATTATCAGTAAACAAATTTAATAAAATAAAAATAACTAATAAATATCAATTAAAAAATTCTTATTTGAATCAATTTTAATGCGCACATGTTAGGCAACCAGATATACAAATTTCATATTTAAAATTTACGTGGCGACATCTATTAAGAAGCCTTTAAACTTATCTTTTATAACCACAGAAAATATATAATTATAACTTACATATTTATTCTGTGGCAATGACTTTGACAACTAAAAATGAGGTTACGTACGAAATATAAAATTTTAATCTTTGTTTTTATTTAAATATTCTTTTTCTATCCTTTTTAATAACGAAGGAAAACTACATGAACATGTATATTTGCAAAAGGTCAATTATGTCACTTAGCAATACTCTGTCTCGATTGTCTTATTATTAAATAAACACCAAATATGGAGAGGTAGCTTATATTTCAAATAAAGAACATTTGTTTATTGTTTTTTGTTAATAGGGAGCCCCATCAAAGTGGGCATGGAGAGCCAGAACCCTGTGAAGGTAAAGAGACGTATGAAACCCAACAACTTAGTCCTAATACTTTAAAGGTAGCAGCCGCAGAATGTCTTAATAGTTGGATTGGGTATCTACAAGTAAGTTACCATATAATATAGGTAGTACAGTTGCTCATTATATGAAATATTTAGATGTTAAATACAATGTGTGCAGCTG